>NC_051180.1:124132890-124335390 GCF_013339695.2 Rhipicephalus sanguineus | reverse complement strand
ACGGATTGCGACTATTCATATCCAAGACAGGATCGAATAGGACACTACTCCATATTCCGAATTTTCGAATGTTCGAGCTTCCGAAGAGGACGTCACCACTGCAGCGCGCTTCTCCACGCAGAGCCTCATGAAGTGGCAAAGCCAGCTTCACGTTGCAATAGACAGGCTGCATTTGAGACGTCAGTAGTCTCGAAAAAAAGAAAATGTTTCTCCTCGTGAAAAGTTAGGCAACTACAAAAACCGCCTCAGTAAACTTCGGCACACACGGTACATTTGACAAAAAGTGCCTTCGGACTATCGAGAAAAAAAAAATATTATACTATCCGCAACGCGCTGAGAGCACGGTTGCGTACCGTGTGGCTAGAAACGCAGCGAACATTGCACAATTATTCGAACAGCTGCCGCCCACATCACCGTCTCCCGACTTTGAAAACATGCAATCTAATAAACAAATGTGTATTGCCAAAATATTGAAATGCGGGTAAATAACCACCAATCAAGGTGGTATACGATGCCGGAAGCCCGAAATACTCCTGAAGCACGCGAAGATATACCATTTTTTAAAGTGTATAACGATCACACCTCAACGAACAAGATAGGCAAGTTTCCTTGTTTGTTTGGAACAAGCCGGTACGATAGGGCGACAACTAAATCGCCTATAAGTAAAGTGAGCGCGCCCAAAACACGAGGAACAGAACAATAGCAGGAAAACGTGGCTGCAGAGACAGAGAAAGTTTCGGTCTCCATGTTCCTTATTACTCCGGAGCGAAACCGCGCCCGCAATAACGTAATTACAGGCGGCGCGCGTAGAGACGACGAGGACACGAGCCACTACACACGACGCAGATACGGGGAAAACAACGGGTCACGAGGGAGGGCGGTAAAAGCGGGGGGGGGGGGGGGGGAGTGGCGAAATAAAGACGAAGAGGAAATTACTGAACCACCACGGAAAGAGCAAAGGGTGGACGAGGGGGGTGAGCCCGCGGGAGGAGGTCCTCGGGCCGAGGTTGTGCGAAGGTTGGGGACGGCGGCGGGAACCCGTAGCCGCGAACGGCGCGCGATATCGGAACGAAGCTCGAACCGGGATAAACAGGGGGCCGGCGGAAACAGCGCGAACGCTCGGAGGAGCAGAAGCAATCCTTCGAGACGTAATAACCGGCCCCGCTTCGAGAAGGCGGCGACGTGCGGCCGCTAAGGGTGCCACGGGAGCAAAAAAGAAAAAAATAAATAAAGAAGATGGAGGCGGTGTTGGTGTTGGGAAAACGAGCGACCTACCACCCGCTCTACATGACAGATATCGCGTTCGCCTCGCGCCTCTGGGAGATGCGAGGACTCCATCAAGCGCGGGGAGGCTACCGCGCACTCACGCGCGCGCGGGGCTCGAGGCAAAGAACGAGAGGCTATGCCACCGACGCCTCGCTCTTCTCGGACCTCACGCATGCGCAACAGCAAGAAAAATAAAAACGAGGCGAGCGCGAGAACGAGGCCAGGAGACACCGCCGCGTACAACCTAACCAGAAAGAGCGCCCCCACTTATAACGGCCCGCTGGTCCCGAATTACACCCGCCTCGAGCCCCGAACGAGCCATCCCTTCTACGCAGCGGCCGTAAGAGCATGGATAGCTCTGCCTAGCTACGTCCGCTGGATCAAGGCGGCTTACGCGGGCGTGAACGCAGGCCGCCGCCGACGCGCGCTTCGGTTCACTTTCTCCGGGCGTAGCGACAACAATCTACTCGCGCCGCCTACTATGGGCTCGCGCCCACCACCGCTTTCTGACCCACGGTACACCTCTTCAAGATCGGGGCAGCCGCGCGGAGAAATCGCGCCGAGGTGTTGAGAACAGGTGAGGAACCGCGGCGATGGTGGCGATGCTAACGCAGCGTGCGCGAGCGAAACCGGAGAGATTATCAGCGGAGCGAAGGTGGCGCGTGCTTGCAATGCCATTCGTGTCGTTAAAACACGCCGAAAATTAGTGCATCGGTGAGACTTCTTTTTTTTTTTTATGGGGTGGAGGGTGGCGACCAAGCCATTTATGAGCAACCGTGCTATTACACTTCACCCTCTCGCTCGTATACTCATAAGACTGCAGCGTCTACAGGTATAGGACAATAAGATATATATATATATATATATATATATATATATATATATATATATATATATATATATATATATATATATATATATATATATATATATATATATATAGCGAGGGTCTCGTCCTGGCAGACTTGATGCTTTCAGGTAGTATGCGAGGGATTATTGGTCAGATGCCAGCTCGTAATAAGTTCACGTGCTACGTGACGCCAACAAGGCAGAAAAAGAGTGTTCCACACTCGCCGTCATGGCTACTGGCGGCGCTGACTGACGCTCCCACGTTTAAATGCACACATATACCCTATAAAGTGGACGGCGGGATGGCCGCCGCGGTAGCTCAGTTGGTAGAGCATCGGACGCGTTATTCGAAGGTCGCAGGTTCGGTCTTTGCCCGCGGCCAGCTATCTTTTCGTCCACTTTTCTTTCTTCACAATTACCTTACATTTATTACTAAAAACATCCCCTATACTTTCCTTGGCATTATTGTCTGTTAGTTCTCATTAATATTGTGTATAACATAGAAAACGAGCCCTTGAAATTAACATTTCCTTATATATATATAACAACATTTCCATATTATATATAACATTTCCATATATATATATATATATATATATATATATATATATATATATATATATATATATATATATATATATATATATATATATACTGCGGAGAAGGCCCCGCTGCCAGGCGCTCGCCTAGCGCCCGCGGAGATTATTAGTGTTTCCCGCCTTTCCTTCGCGTATAACCTTACGACTGTACTACAATGCCAATGAGGAGACACACTGCATTTGCTTCTCTTCAGGTCATGCCACTGCGCTTATCACCACCACTGACACGCATTGCGATTGATGAAAAGTTACGCCAACCACCCACCTCATCACACGTTAAAGAAGAACAGCAAAGAAAAAAATGGTATCGATGTCACCGAAGGTACACGACGACGAAACGCGAATGAAACATTCAAGAAAGGCAACTAAATTGGGACGCCAGCTCAAAAGGCAGTCAGCTAGCAACCGCGCGAGTCGAGAGAAAGCGGTAACACTCGACGAACGTCACGAGTACATCCACGGAACAACGCCGCCGTTATATTAAAGTATGGAGGGAGAAGAGGTGGGGGGGGCGACGATGTGTTGATATGGAGGCGAGGGGTGGCGCACCTAGAGGTAAATCAATAATCAAAATCGCGGGCAAGCAAGTGACGATTGGAAAGCAATTTTTTTTTCTCTCTCTCTCTCGTTTTCTTCCTCGCAAGTGTCGCAGCCGCCGTACAACGTAAAGCGCCTGCCACACGACTCCACCGGTTTCCCTCGTTCCCCAGCCACTCTACGAAGCGTAGACGGTGTAATTCTTGCCCATTACGTTCTCTCGCCTGCGCTCGGGGAAAAAAAAAAAGCGGCAGCCTCCTCTGTCTGAAGGGTTTCCCTTTGTGATTCCGCACCACCCGCCGCGATTCTTCAGCGTTCCTCCAGCTCCCACAGCAACAGCCGCTCATTCATATTCACACGCGCCAGACAATGCTCGCGCGCCGGGTGGCACGCAACCTCCCGCGCCCTAAGGACGATACACGCCCCCCCCCCCCTCCCCCTCTAAACTCAGGCGCCACCACATTGCTTCCATTTATTCTTCGGTCCGCTAACCGAGTATGTTTTATTTTCCGTCTTGCTCACATCTTCCCTTCCCACTTCTCGTACAAGACGCCCTGCAAGCACTCCGCCTCCCGTCCCATCCGCATCCTCACCGCTTCACGCATTCCTCACGCGAAGAAAAAAAGCTTGTTCAACACGGCGGCAACCGGGCAAGACAAGCGGAAACTAAGGACAGCGGTTTCCCACTTTTTCTTCTTTTGTTCTTGTTTTTCACTTATAACACATTGAAAACTAGAGGTCCAAGCAAGGCAGACACGAACGTACGTTCCTCTTTTCCATTATTGCAAACTCTCATCATAAGAAAAAAAGAATTATTTTTTTTATTATCTCTTACGACAACGTTACAGCGCATATATACATGCTTCGTGTATTTATTTTTTTTACTACGCGCCTTACTTCTCGGACGCACAGGCTTGTGTACACTTGGAGACAGACACCAGCGATCAGGAATGGCACGTGTCGCCCTGGACGTACATTCGCGATTTCTTTCTTTCTTTCTTTCTTTCTTTCTTTCTTTCTTTCTTTCTTTCTTTCTTTCTTTCTTTCTTTCTTTCTTTCTTTCTTTCTTTCTTTCTTTCTTTCTTTCTTTCTTTCTTTCTTACTTTCTTTCTTTCTTTCTTTCTTTCTTTCTTTCTCTTTCTTTCTTTCTTTCTTTCTTTCTTTCTTTCTTTCGCTCTCTTCTCAACACACACACACGCACATACACACCCACACACACTTCCTGAGCACCATTCCAAGAATAACGCAAAAAGGTACGTCGTCTTTTTGCTTATTATCTTCCACATTTCGACTGTCTAGTTGTCCTCTTCGCCGACACGCTCACGCCGCTTTTTTTTTTTTATCTGTATTAAGTCACTGCCGTAGCGCTGGCTCCCTCATCAAAATTTTCTCCAGGGGAAAAAAAAAAAAAGGAGAACGAAAGAGACGGCTCTGCATGCGCATGCCATAACTGCAAGAACGCCTTCACATCGTAGAGAAAAATGAAGGCTGGTATAAGAGAAGACGAAAAAGCAAAAGAAAGCGACCTTTACAAACACATCTACGGCGTTAAAATGTGATCGGTGACTCATCGCGCTCAAGGGATACGCCGGAAATTAAAAGAAAACAATCCTTCATCATCTTCCCTCTCTAGTTTTCGGCTTAAGAAGCGAACGAGGTTGGATCGATAGTGAAGCGCTGCCCACTTCATGAAGTTGCTACTATGCGCAGCCTATATAAGGTTCAGCCGGCAGAAGCGATCGACGTGTTAGAATTTAAGCCAACACCCTTATGGCTAATTAAGTACGCTCTCCTGGAAGGAAAGAAACGTACTCGCGCGAAGACAAGAGGCTTCGATAATTTGCCATTGGCCGCGATATCAACTTCGGAGTCTAAAGCCCTAACCACACGTACGCGTTACAACGCGTCAGCGCGTGGCATGTAGACTCGGCGTCGCGTCGCGCTTCTGACGCATTGTAACGCGGACGTGTCGTCAGGGCTTAAATTGATGAGAAAAAAAATTATCCGGGGGAATCAGAACTTTGCACTGACCATAAAACTACGGCCACTTAGCGCGAAAGCTTTGCGCTAAGTGACCGTAGCTTTAGGGTCAGTACACAGTATGAACCGACTATAGCCCGACAGCAAGTACTTCTGAATGAGAACTTGCTTGCTGCGTTATCGAAAACCTCGGGACCGAGGCAACATGGGCAAGTTACATTAAGCATGCGAAAATACATATTGTAAACATCTTCGACAGAGATTTGTCTGGGTGAACGAATTCTTGATGCTGAACTGGCATCAACCTCGAGACCGGTGCGGTCACTTCCTCAAGGGCCGATTGCAACAAAGCCGCGTCCTTAACCGATGCAAGTCAACCTCTGAGGCAGGAACCGAACAGGTCTCGACATGTCGGGACCACGTTAAACTGTGGCTGGTGCCAGTTCGGCATCTAGGAAATCAGATATGTATACTTACCTGAACAACACCACCGCGGGGACGAAAATGGAAAAACGTTTTCCGTGCTTCGCCGTAAATTTCCATACACAGATTACTCTAGCCAGGGACACGTTCTCCCTTTTCATCAAACAACGCTGCGCGCTTATTTTTCAGGAGAAACGTTGCATTCGACGTTCCTGAACGTCGTCGCTGTAGAGCAAGTCTCTCTCTCTTTCTATCTCTCTCTCTCTCTCTCATGCCGTCGACATTACACGTATTGCACAATGCAGATACCAGGGGTGGCCGTTGCTAGGACCTAGCTCGCACAGTGTCCGCAACAAGTGTGGCTGTTTTCAATAGAGCCGCGCTTTCCTAGTTGGCGTTGCAAGCGCGTACGGTGAGATAGTACCACTTGAAAACAACGCTGGTGCGCATATCTAAATTGGACCTCTCCAAAACCGCCCGTATCTAAACAACGGCTCTCGCAACCGTTGCGAGTCATCTGCGGCTGACAGCAAGCACCGGCAGCAGTCGAACAGTTGCTTGCATGCATAATACACGTGAAAGATCTCTCTCTCTCTCTCTCTCTCTCTCTCTCTCTCTCTCTCTCTCTCTCTCTCTCTCTCTCTCTCACACACACACACACACACACACACACACACACACACACACACACACACACACACACACACACACACACACACACACACACACACACACACACACACACACACACACACGTGCATTGAACAGAACGGTACAGCACAGCTAAGCACAGCGCATACCACAAATAGGGACTACACACGCGCGTGCAAAACCACCACGCTGCGAAAGATGTGAAGTGGTTACCCGTTGAGGTTCCCGTTCCTCGTCCCCGTTTGACTCCTCGCTCTACAATTTGAAGCCGGCACGCCTAACAGATGCGCGGTACGTGGATACCCCGCGACCAAGTTGAAACGGACACGGCGTCGACATTGGTGCACAGCATGGAAACCAGGAGCAGTCGTTCGCGACCGTAAGGTAAATCGAACCCGAGGAAAAGGCAGAAACGATAAGCAAGGGAGAAAAGCTAGTCGAGCTGTACTGCCATCCGCACCGTCGTTCTAATTAGGCCTAATGCAGTACGAAGGTCTATCTCTACGCACGTCATCAAATAACCGTCTCCAGCGTGACCCAAAACATGTATGCCCGAAAATTTCATAGATGAACCAAACGTCATCGCAATAAAATAGACACGTATGTTCCGATTACAGAGGAATGACAAACGTAAATACCAGGCGCTCGCATGTTCCTTCAGCAAGCATACGCGCGAAAAAAACCTACGACGTCACAGACACCTAGCGCGGAAACTTTCTAGAATGCGTCGTCCGCCACCTTAGTACTGGTATTTTTTTTTTCCGGCACGTCAAACCTCGATCCACTGTGAGTAACACTGACCTAATTTGCGTTATTTGCAATTCGAAAAGTGCTGCCACTTTTAATCGAACGATATCAGATATAACTATCTGTATAGCGTCTCTTTAAAACCATTCCTTGCGGCCCTTCTCACTCCGAAAGAAAGAGAACAGAAGAAGTAACGTTAATTCCATGCCGGAGGAAGAGCCCTCTTTTCGCTCCTGCGGATGAGAGCGCGCATGCCCGCATCAGCCGCACCCGGCTGACGCTTAAAACTCGAGGCCGCGGCGGCCTACACGCGCTTCCCCAGCGGCCCTAAGCCGGCGAGATCATTTGCATAATAAACGATCCGCGCATAATGTACAGGTGTTTCTGACTGGCGACGCGCTCGGACTCGACATTCGGGCCTCTTCCCTCCTTCTCGTCTACAGCGTCCACGTCCACAGATAACGGGCTCGCAGATCCCCCTTCGGCTTGCCGAGTGCCTGAAGTATTTATCCCTGCGGAAGACCCATCACGCTTTAAAAGAATCGGAGTTATCTAGTGGATGCACAGACTCGGTCCGCGGTATGTGCGGGAGCAGAGCGAGAGGGGCCTATTCGAGCGAAGCATTTTATAACTCACAGATTCGGGCGGTCACTTTTTCTAGCACGTTGACACATTTTACTGTTGCCCAGATATGAAGTCTGATTCCTAGTGCACATAGTAGTAGTAGTAGTAGTAGTAGTAGTAGTAGTAGTAGTAGTAGTAGTAGTAGTAGTAGTAATAATAGACAGTTATAGTTTAGCGTTAGCGTGATAGCGGGGGTTAAGGGAATAGCGTTACCGCGCCGCAAACGTTGGTTGAGGAAAGCGTGTTTTAGTTTAGCGGGATAGCGTTTACGGGCCCAAGACGGGATGGTGGCGCCACCTAGCGAAGGGTGAAAGCGTTAAAAAAAGTGAAAAGAACAAAACAGAGAATGCTCACCTGTATCCCCGCACGCAGCAATATTACTCCTTTTTTTAGTGAAAATAAAAGTAAATAAATATGAACTAAGCACCAAAAGCGAAAATTTTCATGCGGCAGACTTGTTTACGCCGATCTTCTAGGTAGGCCTAGGGGCGTTCGAAATGGGAAGCGATCTCAACTACGCTAAGTTATCCGCAATACCGTGTCGTCGAAGCTACCTGAAGGCAAGCGAAGCCATTTCGCACAGTCGTTTGCTACGAAAGAAGTGGATCCGTCCACATCAACGCTAAATTCAGTTCGAAGCGGGCGTCGAAAACCGCCGCCATGTTTTACGTACACTACGTTAACCACGCAAACACGCTAACGCTAAATCTGAAAAATAGCGTGCGTACGGTAAACGCTACGGGTCGTTTACGGCACTGCGCATGCGCACTTCGATCTCGCAATTCCGGTAAGCCCGCTATTCCGTTAAACCAGCTAAACTATAACTGTCTAATGATAACACCAAGGTAGGGGATATTAGAGGAACAACGTACGCACAATTACGATATTAGCCGCTCTGAAGATATTAGGGAATAGCGTTACAAGCAACGTTTTATGGATGAAACAAAGGGGTCACAGACCAAGTGGAAGGAAAAAAGCTAATAAGACAGAAAGCTGAATAATTATAGGTTTCTACAAGCCTTCGCCAGGAACGGTGCCAGAACTTGCTCCCATTGTACGGCATCGTTTAAAAAAATGAGGATCTAAGTGAGAATGCGGCCATCGAAACCATCCGCCGATTAAAACGACGTGAAGTTATCCTCTTCAAAAGCATGCCACTAGACCAGCACTGCACGCGCAGGGGAGTCAGATTAGAGAAGAAAGAAAGAAAAAAAAAAACGGCAGATTACGCCTCCCGGCAAATTATCATCACCTAGAGTCAACAAAAGCCGGATAGCATATAGAACGAGATGCCCGCTTTGCGCCCGATGGATGGACGATAGGGTCAACAGCGCAAGCGTACATGGAGAGCGAAGGGTTATGCGGAGAGGAGGAAGGCCGAGTCCATCGCAAACCGTTCCATAGCAGAGAGCAAGGGTGGTAGTGGTAGCATCGGTGAGGGAAAGGAGGAGGGGGAGGGGGAAGTTTGCCGTTTCGCAACGCCCGCATAAACCTTCCCCCCATCATGGCACAACGGAAAACGGACGAAGGGGAATCGCCTCCAAATATTTACAATTCCTAGAGCGGGCCGACGGGGCGGCGGACACCGCGGCCAGACCGTGCCCTCCCCTCGGGGTCCGGAATACCAATTAAGGGCCGCTCGTAATGACGGCTGAATTTGCGAGCCGGCACGTGGACGTGACTTCCAAACCATCATCGCTCGCGCGCGGCTCAGGGTGGGTGGGTGCGCGCGGGAGACTATCCGGACGCATTAACCGCACGCACGCACACGCACAACCCGTTTCGTCCTTCGAAGTTAAGCCTCGAAATTATCTCCTCTCGAACACAAAAAAAAACACGAGCAGCGGGAATCGCGGGTGCCATAGAGAGGAAAGCCCGCATGGCCGCTTCAACGCGGCCGTCGTTGTCGAATACGCACGTCATGTCTAACCATAACAATAAAAACAAGCTAGCGCGGCTTCCTAGAAATCGCGCGAAGGAAATGCTGAACACTTAAACAACTGCAGGACAAGTACACAAGTGTTGACTACAGCTTATAATAATGTATGTTGGGGTTCTACATCCCAAAACCACGATATGATTATGAGAGACGCCGTAGTGGAGGGCTCCGTAAATTTCGACCACCCGGGGTTCTTTAACGTGCGTCTAAATGTAAGCACACGGGCCTCTATCACTTTCCGGCTGTAATTTGAACTCACTGAAAGAAAGAAGAAACGTATGGTGGTAGTGGTGACGATGTTGCTCGGAATGGTTTTATACCGCAGCATCATATTTGAATAAATAAAAGTAAACAGATGAAACACGTGGGAGGGACTGCTTTGGTCCTTCTTAGGTCAATACTGATGTTAAGCAACACAATAATAACTTATGCCTGGTCTCCATACCAGAACACTATAACTATAATGCTGGTCCAAAAAATAAAATCACCACAAGAAAGAAGGACGGGGGGAGGATTAGTTGTCGCGTATGGAAGAAAAGAAACATGGCTGACACGTGCGTAACCCAAGTGGGAGATACGGTTCAAGGAACAGCACAAACAAAAAACAAAAAAAAAACATCAGGACACGCTAAGAAAACACACACAGGGCTCTTCCTTGAAGCTTACCTGTTGTTCCGTTGTTTTCTCAAATGCCTATTGATTTATTATTGGAGTGGCTGAGAGCCCGTCATGTGAAGTCTGCGGGTGCAGCAAAACAGTCGCGCACCTTCTCTGTGAGTGCGCCCGCTTCAACTCCGAAAGAGCGGCCCTCTCAGCCGCACTAGGCCAGCTGGACAACCGCCCTCTCACGGAGAACAAAATCCTAGGGCCCTGGCCTACCCAGTATTCAGCACGAGCCGCTCTGAAGGCGTTGTTGCGGTTTCTCCAAGCAACCGGACTCAATGTCAAACTGTGACTGTTGTCAGAAAATGTTGCTGTGTAGTACTTGGACTCCGGTCACGACTTTGTTCTTTTTTTTTTTTTGTCGCGTGCTGTCGTCAGAAACTCTTGTTCTTCTTTTTCATTCTTTTACATCCCCCTTCCCCTTCCCACATAAAGGGTAGCAAACCGTAGGCTTCCCCTGGTTAACCTCTCTGTCTTTTTTTCTCTCTCTCTCTCTCTTTGCGCTGTTCCCTGATGTACGTATACAACAGGAAGCCCAACTATCCGTACTCTTGGAGATACGCCCTTCTTGCAAACGAAGCCTTAGGTCACATCACTTTGATGAGTGGAAAGCATTATTATTCCTTGAAAATTACCGAGGACATAGGAACTTACGACAACGCATGAACGGGTTGAAAAAACACACCCGCAGCTGGCGGTCTCCTGCTCCCTTTGAGGCACCCGGAGCGCTTCTTTCAAACGGCCTCCAGAAATTTACGGCTACGACTCCCGACCTTCTCACCCGTGTCGTCCACCACCCTCGACATAAGAGAACCTCCCAAAAGCGAGGCTTTTGACAATAAGAAAGCCCGAAGCCCTATAAACGCAAGAAAACAAAGTGCACGACGATAAGCCCAACTCGCGCTGTCCGCCAGCTATCTGTCCTCCCAGAACGCGATCGCAGCAGCTGGCTTCACTGCGGGATAGCGGGCGTAAAGGAGAAGCCACCTTCCCGAAAGAAAAATTCCAACTGGCTACTGCGTTAGAGCTATGAAATCAAGTCGTACAAACGTTATATCAATGTCACGCGGGCCCGCAAGGTATTCGGGTATATAACTAAAGAATTGAACTTTAGTAAAGCGATATTTTTACTATACTACAATAGATAGAACCTTAATGAAAACAAACAGATAATGAAGCGAAGGAAGGTGTAGTGGACATTAGTTGTACTTTTTTTTTAACTCTCTTGTAGTAATATGATATAGATATGAAGAAAGTAAAGTGGGCGAAAAGACAACTTGCCGCCGGCGGAGACCGAACCTGCAACCTTCAATAACGCGCCCGATGCTCTACCTATATCTATAGATAGAAGCAGCGTCGCATCATGACAATACTAAAGCTGCGACTAAACCTTAGTATGAAGAGGAGACAGAAGGCACTTCATAGAAAGGGCCTTATTCACACTTTCATATCACACCAGCGTCGCGCCTGCAGCAGTCGGCCGGCGCGTAATGCACAACAGAAGCAAGGTGTTTTCATAGCGGCTCTAATATCCTGCGACGTCGCGTATACCGAGGTAAAAATTGGTTCCGCGCAAACAGCTCCGATATGAGAAATATAGTCGGCGGGACGCAGTCTTTTCTTTCTTTTTTTATTTTATTTTGTCTCGCTTTGAAGCTTCTACACCTTACTAGAAAACACGGCAGCACGCACGTTATATAGGGCACCAATACAGCCACTGCTCCCTTAACATTTCTTTTCCCGTGCCAACCCGCCAGTTTCCGTCCGCATCGGGCATTGTTCTCAGCTATTTTTTTTTTTATATATATAGCCGCGCTTTAGAAGCACGCGCCTCTTGTCATAACTCCTACGCCGCCTTTAGTTTTTCATCAACTGGCAGCATATCGGGAGACATTGGTTTCTCATACTCTCGCGCCTCAGAGGCGCAAGGCCGAGAAACTTTGACATAAAGACAAAACAAGAAGAAGAAGCCGCTGTGACGCACGAAAAAAAAAAAAGAGAACACAGAGAAGAGAGGAAGGCAGCAAGGACGTGAAAGCCCGAAGCGAGAAAATATGAGCCCGCCGCGGCAAGTCGGCAGCACCCCGTGTACCGACGAGAAAAACCGGGAGTCTGTGTGTGAGAACTAAAGAGGCGCCGCCGCTAGTAGACTTCGCGGGCGCGACACGTTCTACACTGGCGCACGTGTGCGGCGCGGGGCCGTTGAGGAGCCGTAGGCATATCGATAGGCTGGGCGGGGAAAGAGAAAGTGAGGAGAGAGAGAGGTAACGGCCATGTTTCTTCGCGCGTGGCGCGGAAATCAAGGCACGCGCAGCGCAGCGGCGGCTCTTGCCGCGCGCGTTCGGCGGCACTAAAGCCGTTTCTCACCTGCACCTCGCAGGCACACATGCGCGCACGAAAAAGTGAACGAGGGATCTCGCGCGAAAGGCCCATGACAAAAAATAAAAAACATGAAAGAAAAAGTAGGGCACCAACACGCGCGCGCGTGCGCTCCGCCTGTTCGCACGAACTGTAAACAAAAGGGAGAAACACAAAAAAAAGAAACACTTTACGAGCGTCCTGCTAGTTCGGCTCCCTCACACTCTCCCCCATCTACCTCCTCACCCTCCTCCCCCCCGAACGTCACGACGACAAACGAAACGAGTTTTTTTTTTTTTTTTCCAAAGCTTGTATAACGTGCGCGCGCGCACGAACAAACAAATCGGCTCTGGCGCTTGCGCCAGAGCGGCGGCAAGCTAAACATACAGCTATATAGCCGCGCAGCGTGCGAAATATGGGCAACATCCCGCAGCCCTACAGCAGGCGGAGAGATTTCGCCGGGTTTGCTTTTCAGCGGCTGGCGTTCGCGCGCCTGTTCGGTGCGTGAACGGCTGCTTGCCAGAGGCTACCGCGTTTTTCCAGCGTGAACCCGTCAATATAGTCGGAAAAGCTCGCGCGAGCAGCGCCTACGGGAACTGAAGATATAGTATAGAGAACGTCGCTATCGCAAAGCGCGGTGTCTCGCCAGCACCCGTCATAGATGGCGGCCCCGAATAGCCTCTTTCAGCAAGTGCGCGCCGCAGTGCACCAACCGGAGATTGCGCACATACACGCAAAAAAGAAAGAGCGCCGTGGACTACACCTGAGTCAACGGACTCCACCCGTCGCTATAGTGGTGAGGAAAGATGCGAGTGCGCACCGATGCTTCACCGGTCCGGGCCGCAATTTCCTACACAGCGGGCCGTTAAAAATAGTCAGTCATCAATAAAACGCTTCCGACAGGAAATTCGCCCGCGGGGCAATCTTCTGCACGGTGGTTATTCATAATGCGCGAGCTCTGCGGCATTGTTATTATTTATATTTTGCAGGGTGAACGGTGCCCGGCGCTATAGCGTGTTCGGCTGCACGCTCGGTCCCGCGGACAAGAGATGAAAAAGAGCAGATTCTGCGAACGCAACCGTCAGCGTCTTCACTGCCGACCACGCAACTCCTACACTAAATACACTGGGAAAAAAAAAAGCTTTATGTGCAGTGAAATGTCGTGCACGTTACTCGCAATGGGTTAAAAGCTCATGCACCAGTTAGGCCCCCGTTCCAAACAACTCGTATCGTGCGGTCGCTCCAACGCCAAGCAACGGGACTACCAGCAACAGACGTATTTCAAGACGGCAAAGCTCAGGTTAACGTGCTAAGGCATTAGAAAAACCGCAATTTTCGATTCTCGACGAAAGGAGGCCATCTCTTACTTTCGCTGATCAAGTGTTGTCTCGCTTATCAAGCACAGCTCCAACTGGACCAACGCACGACGTTGGTAAAGCCCCTTATCGAGCATACAAGCTTTTATATTCCTGAAACGCTATGCTGAAATGTCAGTCTATACTAGCCGTGGACGCTTAGCGGATAAGGTGTCGCGCTGCTACGCACGAGGTCGCTGGTTCGATTCCAAGCTACCGCGGCCGTATGTCGATGGGAATCGAGTGCAAAAGTACTGCACTCTAAGAAAAAAAAAAAGAGTCATTTGACTCTTTTTTGTGAGTTCTGACTTGCCACGTATATTACTCTCTTGGGTCTCGCGACTCTCGACGGAGAGTCGCGAGACCCAAGAGAGAGTTAACGCGTCTCTTCAAAGACAGTCATATACGTAGCAAGGCAGAACTCTCCGAAAAGAGTGGGACATACTCTCCTTTTTCTTAGAGAGTAGCGTGCTTAATTGACGTGCACGTTGAGAGAAATTTATGCCGGCGTGCCTCATAATCACATCGCGGCTTTGACACTTCAGACACCAGAAGTTAAAGAAAGAGAATCTAGACCTACTAATATATACCTCTGTCTGTCTCGTTTCGTAGGAGGCCCGGTTTCTTTGATCCTTTCTGCCAATCATCGCGTCTTTTCTTTCCCCTTTTTTTCTTTTTTCCGGCAGCACCGCCAAAACCGAGCCAAAGATAGCGGTTCGAAGGAAACCGAGAGGGCAACCAAACAGACAATAGAAAAAATTAATAAATAAAAAGACACGCCGGAAGCTACACAGCGCATCCCGCAAGGCAGTGTGTATACCAAGCCACGGCGGCACTGTTACCGGGGTGCGCGACGCGTTTGTGTGCGATCGCGGCAGGGTTCGCTAGACCATCGCGCGCACACCTACAGACACGAAACCGAGACGGATATTGGACGCAGAAAGAAGTAACGCTGCTTCAGTAAGAGAGAGAGAGAGAACGAAAAACAAACAAAGAAAATAAAGACAATATTAGTAAGGAAAAGAGAAAAAAACGGCCAAGAAACTGGCAATTTCCGGCGCGCCAAGGCGCGAAAAGAATGCGGCGAAGCCCCTTCAAATGCCACGCGAGCGGACACAAAAGGCGAGCCCGCGCGCCATCGGGCGGCGGACAAGCGAAGCGTCAGTAAATAAGCAAAGCTTGTCGACCCGAACTTTGATTTATTTACATTCGCCGCTCACTCGACAACATTTATTGTTTCCTTCTCCACTGTCTCTCTCCTTTCTTTCTTTTTTCACTTGAAGCTCGCCTTTCTTTTATCTCTTCTCTTTCTTTATCTCCTTTCCTCGCATTCTTCCCCCCTCTGGAGATCAGGAAGGCAGCGTGCCACCGCGCGAGGAATAAACGTCAAACTCTGATACACAGCGAACCGGAAGCTACACACCACCGGATTGCAGCAGAAATAAAGGAAACGACGTTGTCGCGCCAGCAGTGCGTAGCGGGAAGCTAACAACGCGCGTTTCCAAACCTCAACGCGCGAAGGTTCGAACCAGGCGCGCGATGGCCAGCGAACAATGGAACGAGCGGCGTGATTGAAAGGAAAGAGCAATGATAGATGGCGGAGAACGGGGTGACATGGGATAGAATAGAGCCCAGAGAGAATGAGAGAGGCACGCTTCGGAGATGCGCGCGCCACCACGCCAATCCACCCACGCAAAAAGACAACGGCTTCGGGTCAGAAAAATATGGACCCAAAAATACGCAGCGAGTGCGGGAAGTTGAGGACGACATGACTTCGCTCGCGCCGCGGTGTCACATACTTCCCGACCCAAGACTGTATGAAAAAGATAAAAGAGGACCGCCGCTGTACTGACCGAGTCACTCACCGTCGCTGGCAGCACGGAAAAAGCGAGACGCCAGCGTCTCGCTGCCTTCTCATCCGCCGCCGCCGCCGGGATATTCATTCCAGAGATCGCCGCTGGGGTGATGCTACGCGGGATATACTTCCTTCGTCGTACAAAGGACAGAAAAACTTCATGTATTCTTCCCTTCCTCGCACGCTCTTTCACTGTCGAACTGGCAGCGAACCGCTTCCCATCCATCGGGGAAGAGTTGTCTCTCATCTTTATCGTGTATGCGCGTCAGGTCACCCGTTTCTTGGAGTTCGGGTCTATATAGCTAAACAACAAGGCGTACGCGAAAGACTTGACACGAAGGAGTTAAGAGGCTTTGCGGTCTCGTATATTAATCATCCGTCGGTTCCGAGTTTAGTTCTGCGGGAATAGTTATGGAATATTTGCCCAAAAGCTGCGCCTGTGTGAAACCCGGCAGAGCCTCGCAAGGCCCCTCGCCCTCCTCCCTCCCTCCTTTCCCTCTCTGGAACAGAGAGCCGTGCACGTTACCACGGATTACCAATAAAAACGACAGTGGGGAGGTTACAAATCGAGTGGTTCATATGGTTATCGTAAGCCAGGTCACGTGAATAAGAAGCCGAGTAGCAGCAGGTGTTCAGTGAACCGACGGTGCGCTAATAGTAACAGAAATGACTACTTCAAATCTCACGTGAAAATCGGAAGCTCCTGAGAGCGAACGATGAGCTACACCTTATTTGCTAAGCTAATATGCGGATTATATTCATTAATTATAAGCGACATTTGTAAAACAGACCCCACGAATATCGAAACACTGCGAGATTAAAACGAACCGTTAGCACGATAACCGCTGCCGACGTACTTTCGAGTGCCCGAAGGCCCGAAAACCACGTGACCTTACAGCAGGGAGCAAATACTTGTTTCTCCGTGCCTTACAGTAACTGGTCGAAGTTTGCAAGACGAGTGATGATGCTTAGCCTTTAATTGCCAACTTCAAGTACGGCCGTCGTCGGCTAGAAACACGATCGAACTGAAGCAACAAACTAGACACCTGCCATTCTGTTACAATTTTCTTTTTCAGAAAAACTTGCGAGGACGCTTGAGCTTCGCCTTAAAGAGTAGAACGCGATAGCGTAATCGGGCCCCGTGCGCATCGACTTCTCAACTGCTAGCCTCGCTTCGGTTCTCGTTGCATGCCTCAAGCGTGCCGTAAGGAAACGAACGAATGTGCGCGTAACATTGGCCGTATCAAACTAACCTAAAACGCCTGCTGCAAGTACAGCTGTTAAGTGCCCACTTCACCATAATTCTTCATTTTGCCAATTCGCAAGGCACGCTCTACGCGTCCGTAAGGCATCACGCGCACCTGCGCATCTGCCCACTTTGTTGCTGCTGTTGGTGACGGTGATGATCAATTATGCCTCAGCGCTTTGTAATGGGTGGGCCTTTAAAACAGCCACTCGTTGCGCAATTCTACGCTTCTGCCACGCAATATTAGACACGTTAAGGAGACTCCTTCCACTACATGACATTCGTATATAGTGTTCTTTTTTTTTCGAGGCAGTTTCAAGCAATAGCGTGGCTCTGTGGTAGAACATCTGCTTGCCACGATGATGGCCTGGGTTCGATTCCAGGTCGAACCGAACATTTTTTTTTGTTTTATTTGCATCTTTCTCGATTTTTCGGTCACGCACAGGATGATGATTTTTCGCTCACAACCGACGACGCCGCCGACACCGAGGCCGACACCGGAATTTCTGCGAAACGAGCTCGTTAACGATATCGCGCACGTTTTGCTTCCAAGAGATGCAGCGTTTCAGACGCAATCGGCAATGGAACAAGAACCTAATAAGTAAGAAGCAATACATTGCGGCCTTTACATGACAGTCTTCACATAGCCTAAAACCGTCATTTTTGATGCCGTGGAAGTGCACCATAACAGAAACCACGAAAGAAAATAACTTTCCGTCCTTCCCTCCGACATCTACCGTGAGCAGTGCTCCCTAAGGTAATTGAATACGCAAACACCGAGTTATCAAAAGAAATGTCTTCACCGGAGTTCATTGCGAGCTGCGAAAATGCGTCTTTTTTTCGTGGTAGGTATATACACGAGAGGCACACCACCACAAAATGACAAAGTCAGCCATTGCGCTACATCAAAAAGATAAAGGAAAGTCTCAGACAACTGGTAACAACCTAAAGGTGAGCAAAGCCTAATGCTTTTCTTAAAACATAAGAGATTATTTTAATACATTTCGGTGGTATTCAGTAGCGCGCCACTCTATAGTGTCTATTGCTGCTCAAATTTAGTATACCCCCTTTGTTATGCTTTACCTTTATACCCATATACTTGTATCCTGTATGCAGTCTAGACACGTTATCTCATGTTCGTATCTTTGCACAGTGTATATTTTGAATGCAGTTCAACTAGTCGTTGGCTAGGAGGCATCCAGATGTTCGCACATACATCTTGTGGGAATTCAGGCGTCCGCGCCAGTGGCTCGACGCCATCTTCCCTTGGAGAATTCCCGTGTCTCTCTCCTCTCGACCGGACGGGTGGCAGCTGGTCATAAATCGCTGTCACTTTGCTGCCACCCCGCCCTCGAAGGTTAAACACGGTGGCCGATTGGCCCAGTTTTGGCGGGATTTGGACCTTGCTCGCGCTCGCCGAGAGGCGGGTGCGCGCGCGCCGAGGTTCGAGAGAGACCACTTGGGGACCTCGAAGGGTGCGTACGTGTTTTGGCCGCTCCGGCCGGCGGCGATCCTTTGTTCTTTGTTCTTCGCCGCCGGCCGGCGGTTACGTCGTTTTGTCGGGGCTCCGGCCTCAGCAGGCGCGCGCACCCTCCGCGGTCTCGAAGTCCCGAGGCAGCGCCTCGCGATCGTGCACCGTGTGTTTCTTTCAAGTGTCCGTATGTCTGTTCCGTTTCTTAGGGGTGCGAGATCGCGGGAGCGCTGGCCGAAGGGTAGGTCGGCTCTCCAAACCGGGTTCTTTGTTTGCTTGTTCTGTGGGTGTGCCATTTGCGGCCACATTTGGTAACAATTGTATTAGCTAATTGGTGTTCTGTGTAACTATCTTACGTGCGATTGGTTGTAACGAATTATTGTTCTCTTGTATTAAAATCCCCCGTAATAAATCACTGATTTGGAGAGTGTCGCCTAGGGTCTCCCTCGCTGCGCGCGATGGCTCGCCGTCCCTTCGCGGTGATGGGCCGAGTTCTCGCGCGCAGCAGTTCGAACGGTACACGGGCGCGGGACGAACGAGGACGCGGTGCCCTGCATGAATCCCCCAGTGCACGAACCCGCGGTGGTGTTTGGCGCGTACGGCGCCGGGAGCGACGGCGACACCACAATCTTCACAATTTTCTTTCCTGAATAAGCTATGGCGACGACCAAAAAGGGGTTCTCAGTGCGGCGCCAAGTGGGCAACGTATAACAACGCTCGCCTCGAAAAGCTCGAACCCGTCCAGCCCAAGACGGCAATATGTATAGAAAAAATAAAAAGAATTACCGAGCACTCCAGACTGTTTTATGACGTGCCGCAGCACGCGTAATAATGTTCACAATGGCCCCGCGCAGACAGCAGCTGACGAAACGCAGCGCGCAAGCAATCTCCAAAAGCGTTTCCGTGGCAACGTCGACAGGTATAGCACGCAGCGAAAGAAGACGCTCCCGACGCCACAAACACTTGAAATTAAGGCAGACGCGAGGCACAGCGCACGCACGTGCGCACGCAAGTCGGCGCCCGCGCACGTAATGTACAAGGGGCGAGCTCGGTAAAGTGTCCTTCAGGCCTCGCTGGCATCCGCTCCATATATAGAAAGGTCTTGGCTTTAGCGTTACTTCGGGACGCAAGAAAGCACACCGGCATCGAGAGAAGCTTGAAGATTCAGACTAACAGAAGGGAACGAGACAGCGGCGAAAAATCGGCAGCCGAGAGACGACGACTACGCGATCAAGATAAAACCTTGGGCTCGGTGGTTCGACATTAGCCCGTCGAGACAATTTGTACGCAATTCTGTACTTGTAACCACTTGGTACGCAATTGTGTACTTGTAACCAGTTGTAACCGCTTGTTTTTGCTAGCTATGTCGACTATACAGGGTGTTTCAAAAAATGTGTCCAACCTTCTCAAAAAATCAGGAAAATGCGATATTTGCTCGGGGTTTTCAGAATTGCTTTTTCTGTAGCGGCAGGAATCTCAAGATAGTTAAGGACACCATTTAGGACAGTAATTAAGAAAGTTACATTAATTAACTTTTTAATTAGTGGAGTTAGGTGATTGTGTCAAATGGGAGAATTGAAGTTCTTCTTGCGAGAAACCCATCTGAGCTTTGAGATTTCTAAAAAGCGTCCTCTAGTAATTGTTGTGGCGTAATGAAATTCAACGAAATGCAACGGCTTTCAACAGCGAAAGCCATCGAATTCGGTTGAATTTCATTACTTCGTAATAATTACTAGAGGCCGCTTTTTCGAAATCTCAATGTTGGGATGGGTTTCTGGCACGAAGAACTTCAATTATCCAATTTGACACAGTCACCTAACTACACTAATTAAAAAGTTAATTAATTTAACTTTCTTAATTACTGTCTGAAGTCGTGTCTCTAGCCATCTCAAGATGCCTAGCGCTACAGAAAAAGTCATTCACTCATTTTGGACGTCTCAGAAGAACATGACAGTTGCGTTCTTCCATGTTTCTGTTTAGGTTTCGCCATTGAATTTGGTTGAATTTCATTACTTCGTAATTATTACTAGATGCCACTTTTTCGAAATCTCAAAGTTGGGTTGGGTTTCTGGCATGAAGAACTTCAATTCTCCCATTTGACACAACCACCTAACTCCACTAATTAAAAAGTTAATTAATGTAAATTTTTAATTACATTCCCAAATAATCTCGTTAACCATCTTAAAATTCCTGCCACTACAGAAAAACCAATTCTGAAGGCAGCAATCAAATATCGCATTTTCCTTATTTTTTGAGAAGGTTGGACACATTTCTTGAAACACCCTGTATAGTGGCTAAGAAAGCGCAAGATACGTTGACCTTTTAATGAATTGAACCTCCTGTGTAATCAATGTGTCTTCATTTAACTTCATTTTGCAGCGTACTGTTCAATATAGTCCCTTTTCTCAAGGCACTACCATATTCGACGAGTAGTTCGACGCGCCGCTTCCCGCGTGCCAAGCCAAAAGTGTAATTTTTATTCGCTCATAATGAACATAAAAGAAAACGAACTTGCACTACATTTCTAGTGTTAGATTTCATTCTATTTATGCAAAAACAAAGCATTAATGACTTCCGGGTAAATAAATATTTAATTACAATCAAATTAGGATTAGTAACTATAGCACACATAAATGAACGTACTATGACATTATTTTTGCTAAATAGAATATCGAGTGTCTTCAAATAACGTTGTGTCAATTTGACGCATTTGCAGACAGCTCTTCATAGGTGGCACCTGGAAGGGTTAGGCACGGTTAAGGAGAGCCGTAAGGAGATGTATCTCAGCTCCTTTACTCCATTCCTTTAAATACGTAGTGGAGCCGCACACAGGCGCCAACAACTTAGATTTCGAGGTAAAACGGTAAGTTGGGCGTGGGCGAGTTCGTATCAATTCATAACATTACTTTTTTTTTAATGCGAGCTGAAAATTGAGCAGAAAAAAAAATACATTTGGGCGAGCTGGTGATCAGTCATATTGCCAAGAACAGCCGGAATATTACGGTTGCAATCACTTTCCATGTATACTTGTTAGTTTTGCAATAAACGCACGGTTGTTAGCGCGCGGCTTGTGCTTTTCCTTTCGTTGTGTCCACGTTTAAAATTCAGCGCTGTTCTTGACCAACATGAGAAAATTTAGAAACAAAATAGAAAAATAAAGTTATTTCTATGCAACAAAGGCTCTTGCCTTGCAAGGTCATATAACGATGGGGACCAATATAACTGAGCGCTACTGCTGTCTTCTAACTTGTCTGTCTTGTGCATAAGAACGCCGTGCATTCTCCCTCTCCGATAAATATTGCCACTCCCTGGTTGGAGCCTCGATCGATAATTCGGGCAGATGCCCACGCCGTCCCGATATGATATCAGTCGATGTTTTGCCTGTATCGCGAAGCCCTTATCGGCCCTATTTTGTTTGCTTTGGCCGAAGTATGTGCATGTACTTGCACGTGTAAGCCGTTAGAGTGAAGATACATACATCAGCAGCACCGCTCGCAATAAGGGCGGGCAGAGGAAACACGGCACCCGTTTGCTAACCATCAACTGCGTTTCTTTGATGAATTGTAGTAGTTTACACGCGCTACAGCAGCACTCCCGCATTGCGCGCCCATTTCCGTTACAAAAGACAAGTCACTAAGAATTATAATATCAAGTTCCAATTCTTATTCTCTGAACTCTCGTTACGCACCACGATCTATTTGCGTGCGGGAACTGCTGTGCGATGGAAAAAAAAAAGTCCTTGAACAGGGAATTTCGGGAACAAGGAATGTCAGGAGTGTCGCTGCAGTAAACGTTTCGACAAGTGGATTTGTGTTCGTCAAATGCAGCTTCATCAAACTGAGCCAGTGGTCGCCAACGTATGCGCAGTGTCCCCTCTGCTCGTCCATTATATGTGACGCTGTGTTGCGGCGTGCTTCGCTAGGTACTCGCACAATCCTTAAGATAAGCTAAGTTACTAGTCAGCTGCTGGCGGAGTCTTACGCCGTTAATTCAACCGCGTCCCATCGCGTTGCGTTATGCCCCTCCTAAGAACTGTACGCGACCTCTTCTGCGCGCGGCTAACAGAGGGAAAAGCGCGAGACCCGAGGTCAAAACCGCGAAAGAAAGGGAAAAAAAAAACAGAGCTCGCACGGAGGGGAGCGACAAGACGATGGCAGCAAGCGAGGACAGCCGTCCACTGGACCGCGAGAAAGCGGCGCGACCGAGAAAGCGGCGCGACGGCGGCCGGCCAGTCTCATTACGAGGCATCTCGGGAGATTCGCACCGCGCTCGTGCTAGTTCTTCTCGCGCACAGCCCTCATCCTGACGCTGCGGCAGCATGAAGAAGATGGGACACTTCATTCCGCGCCAGTGGTTCTGCTGCCCCTCATCGCGCACCGCCCTTGCTCTCCAGCACTCGGCACGCGTAGTGGGAACCAGCTGAGATCCTCTTAGAGGCGCGGTTCGTATAATCCGCCGAAGAGGATCAACTCTTGCCTTTCACCTACGGCTTAGAAAGGAAAGGGACCCACTCGTCGTCGTATAGGGCGACCGCCAACAGCAGCGACAAGAGAGAAGCGCGAGGCGATGCAGCGAGCAGGACACAAAGCGAAGCAGCAGCGACAAACGAGGGGTTCCTTTTCGCAGGAATAAACAAAAACAAAGAGCCAGCAATCGGAGACGCAAAACAAAACCGAAAAAGATAGCGAGCCAATGACGAAGAAATGAAAGTCTCTATAGAACATGACTGAAGTGAGGCCCAGGGCAAAACAAGAAAGGGAAATGAGCACCGAGCAGTCTTTCGGGAGACGTCTGCTACTGCTCTTATACGTGGTTCTGACAGCTTTTCTGTCTTTCATTTCAAGCGTTCCCTTCGCCCCCCCCCCCCCCCCCACCCACACACACACACGCACAGCTGGATTCACGGCCCCACCTGCTTTAATATCTTCACAGCTTGGTATGAAACGGGCTCTAGATGTGAATATCATGTAGCGTACAAGACATCTCTGCAGTCACCTATGAAAGAACACGAAACGGAGTAATGATACAATTGATAAGGCGGGCTTCACAAGCCTCTGATAGAGCGATACGAAAGGATCTATCTATCTATCTATCTATCTATCTATCTATCTATCTATCTATCTATCTATCTATCTATCTATCTATCTATCTATCTATCTATCTATCTATCTATCTATCTATCTATCTATCTATCTATCTATCTATCTGATCTATCTATCTATTATCTATCTATCTAATCTATCTATCTATCTATCTATCTATCTATCTATCTATCTATCTATCTATCTATCTATCTATCTAAGCTATCTATCTATCTATCTATCTATCTATCTATCTATCTATCTATCTATCTATCTATCTATCTATCTATCTATCTATCTATCTATCTATCTATCTATCTATCTATCTATCTATCTATCTATCTATCTATCTATCTATCTATCAGCTATCTATCTATCTATCTATCTATCTATCTATCTATCTATCTATCTATCTATCTATCTATCTATCTATCTATCTATCTATCTATCTATCTATCTATCTATCTATCTATCTATCTATCTATCTATCTATCTATCTATCTATCTATCTATCTATCTATCTATCTATCTATCTATCTATCTATCTATCTATCTATCTATCTATCTATCTATCTATCTATCTATCTATCTATACTAACTAACTAACTAACTAACTAACTAACTAAGGAACTAACCAACCTAATCTAAGGTTCCATAATAGTTTACGCCGAGGAAGTTTCGCTTCAGAAGCGATATCCCTTCTATTAGGAGCACGGGGCAAGGTTTCGCAATACAATGCAGTCACGCTCCGCAGCCACTTGTGTTCATGGGACAGCATGGCTCATTCAAGTGACACCAACTCCTCTGGCTGGGCTGTCTTGTCACCATGGCACACACGAGAGGGCCGAAAGGTGTAAACCAAGACTCCCTTTCTACGCAGCACCTTTCGAGGTATACGCATCGTTGCCGCTGAACAGCGCACCGTACTCTCGGCGAATAAAGGGGCTGCACTCAGCGCGAGTGGCACGCGGGCATCGCGACAAGGGCCACAGGTTTTCTCGGAGCTCCGACGCAAGCAAAAAAACAGAGCGAGCGACCCCTAACCTATACAACCGCTATCGAAAGAAAAAGGCAAAGGCCAGGCGCTGCCCGTGTCCGCGTTTCTACTTTCTTTAGTCCCCCGCTCGTCGCAAGTGGCCAGAAATAAGGACGTAAGGAAACTGTTTCAGGCCGCCATCAACTCCTCTCTTTGAGGGAGCTACCCCTGACGGAGGCGGTGCCGCTAATCCGCCTATTTCCGACCGTAACCCGGCTCCACCTGCGCTGCGGATACTTGAATGCGCGCGCAAGTGCGAAGTTTCGCCCAGGCCGCAGCGCAGCAGTGGAGGAACACGACGGGAAGCTGCCACTGCGCGAAAAGTAACTCGCCACTGCAGCCTTTTCCCCCAACACGAATACAGCAAAAGAAATAGAGAAGAAACCCCCGTAAAGCTACAGGCGAGCAATAACAAGGTGAGAAGGGGAAACGGCAGCCGCGGCGAAAACAGAAAAGGAATCCGGCAAGCTCATTCGTTGCAGCGGAGTAGGAACGGGTGAGAAGATGTGGTGTAATCGAGTAAAATATAAAGAAAGAGAGAGAGAGCGGAATGACGAAAGGAAAGCATGAAACGTAGGAAACAAAAAACAAAAGAGTGAACCGGGGAACGGTACCCGCTTCGCGGCAACGTAATTCCGACGGACGAGCGGCCATTTGCGGCCAAGACAGTGCTCAATAATTCAGGGCCAGCCCTCTCCTCCCCGCAACTCTTCCACGCGTTTAATACCTGAGACCCTCCCCGTAAGCTCACCTGTAAGTAACTAAGCGGATAGGTGGCTGCACTAGAGGAGGCGGCGGCGCAGTTGCTAACTAGGTCCGCGGAGACGCCTCCCTCTTGTTTGCACTCCTTTCACAGTGCCTCGTCCATTCTCCGCACGCCAGATACATCTGACCCGTAAACCCTGCGCTGCGAGCAACCTCACCCTTCGCATTCTGCAGCTCGCCCTCAAAGTGCAGCTCGCCACCCGTTTGCCCTAAAGGACACACTCAGATAAGTCCGAGCACGGCGGCGCCGGCCCAGAAGCTAAGAAACAAACGTAATCGCGTTGCTCGGCAGCGGCTCGGCTTCTACAGAAGCGGCGCCACAAAGCTACTAAGCGAGGCAGCAGTGTCTCCGCTGCTAAGAGAAAAGGCGCGAGGCTTTGCGGGGAGAAAGGAAAACTGGCGCGACGCGGCGAGGATGTCATCCAATATTCAGTGGGACAAAAAAGCTCGTTTGCCCTGGCTTCTCGTGTACTCGGGTGCACCAGCTAAAAAAAAAAAAAAAAAACACGCACTGCGAGCAGTCTATACGGCTGCCGTCTCGCCTGCTTGCACCGCGCATTTGTATGTAGTACGTACAAACAATGAGAAGACGACGCTGCAGCGAAAGGTGACGGCGCGGCTGGGAATGAAACCGCAGATGATCGCGTCGCCAGACAGTGAGGCATCAGCGCAGGCGCAATCAGCGCTTATGTGCACGCCGATGTATACGTACAGGTATAGAGGCGCCTGTATAAGGTATGATAACGGTGATAAAACAGTCGCGAAACATCTTTCAGGCAGACAAGCTTAACTCTGTACAAGCTGGAGCATTGCTTTTGTAATAACGCGCACAGCGATGTCCTAATGTTAAAGAAACGACCTGAACATAGTTACGATACAAACGTTCAAACATTGACAACTTTTCACAAAAAATGTGCTCTCAACAGCGACCACGCTGCAACAGATTCATCTGATCTAGATACATGCGTGGAGTAGCTTCGTGCAAGGAATTGCGATTCCAATGAGGGTGTCTCTTAAACAGGCTGTCACCTTTACGCGTCACGCTTATCACTGTATGCTACTTGACTGCTCCCTTCCAGTGATGTGGTCTAGTGCATAACACTACACACACTTTCGGGCTTACAGTCAGAACGTTCCCATCTCCAACTGCAAGACGCCTCCGCTACATGGCTACGTTAGCCACGATCTTTGGATACACGACAACAGATGCCACAAACGAAAGAAGGGAACACAACGAGGTGCTGGTAATTGTTCGGGTCTTACGTCCCCAAAACCGCGAAATAATTATGAGGGGCGCCGTAGTGGAGAGCTCCCGAAATCTTGATCAGCTGGGGTTCTTCAATGTGCAAGTTAATCTAAGTGCACGGGCCTCTGGCACTGCGCCTCTACCGAAATGCGGCCGCCGCGGCCGGGATTAGATCTCGCTATCTTCGGGTGAGCAGTCGAGCACCACAATGCGGTGCTGGCCATGTTGGTAAGGCCACCATGAAGTTATGCTGAATTACCAAACATTTCTATCCTACAGACACTACAAAACAACGATTTAATTTATACACAACACAGGCCTTGCAGCCCACATCCAGTAGACTCATACAGAGCAAGCATAATGTCGTGGGGGCAAGCCTACGTCGCAATAAAATAAACAGAACGCCCAAACGCTTGCACACCAAACCGTTGGGCAACTTTCAAAGAGCCCGCCAAAACGAATGTGGAATCGTTTACTAAGCCGCCTCCTCGATTATCCTGAGTTGCTTTTGGAATTAAAGCTTTAGGAAGAACTCGGTCGAAATGGATCAGATAATTTACAAAAATGCGCCGAGAATTATACACGTAAGTACGGAAACATCCACAGAGTAAGAAAACACGTGCGAAGGTCATTAGGTAGCAAAAAAACTATAACTCGGTGGATACATTTCAGCGCACTTTTCGAAAAACGACAACGCCTCGTCTTCACCCTCAGACACGCGAGAAATGCGGGTGAGCGAGCCCGCCCAATGCGGCGACGCCACGACGCGTCACATAAGCAATTGCGTTCGCGATGCCCAAAAACCACTTGCCGCGACCAATAACGAGTCGCGAGACATTTGTCAAAAAGCATAGAGTCGGTTTCGCCGGAGCGCCACCGAAAGGATAGATATTAATACTGGAATTAAACGAAACATACAGACGCAAAAAAAGAACCAGGCAGCTGCGGCACGCCAAGAAAAACTTGAAATGTCCGCGCAATAAATTTACGAATGGGACCATTACGGTTGCATATTCCCATCAGTGCATACCGAGAGCGCACGCGAGAACGATTCACGGGCACTCGCTATGCGAAAGAACAAAAAAAGAAACGTAACTCCTAAACACGTCATAAAGCACGGCGTATACGTCACAGCCACAGAGAGAAGGCATGCCACAATTACTCTTTAGGATGAATGAATATTTAGTGGTCAGAAAAGAAAGAAAGAAAAAAAAACGTGTTTCTAAAGACCCGCCACTGAAACTGGAGCAACAGAGTTTCTGTGTGTGTATATACGTAGGTGGAGGTAAAACCTTCAAGCGGGCTGGCAAGCAAGCCACGCGAAAGCGATGTGATGGACTAACGTGTGAAAAATTGTCCTTCGGAAGCGGAAGGGAGAGGAGGCCATTAGGAAAAGAACGGCCGCACTGTCCAAACTGTAACTCGCTTTTGAATAATCATCGAACGGGATAAAAAAAAAGACGGCAAAACGAAAGCAAGAAGCTGCAACTGTATGCCACGTGCCTTTCGTCCTTCTTTTGAATACGCGACGGTCTTTTCGGGTGCGCGCGGACGCCCACATTCCGCGGCGTACTCGCGCGGGTGCCGCACGCGAAGGGGAAAATATATGCGAATTTCGCTAACACTTTCGACGGACAGACATTCCTTCCTATTAATAACCCATCGAAAAAGAAAAGAAAGAGAACGACTAGAACAACGCGAAAACGTAAACAGTGTACGAAGGAATAAAACAAAAACAAAATGGGCCAAATGCGTGTTTGGAGTATGCCTGTTACGTTCCCCTGCCGCCGCCGCCACCATCACCCCTTTATGAAAGAACGTGCGTTCCATTTCGCGTGTTCTTTCTTTTTCTTTCTTTCTTTCTTCCTTCCTTTCTTTCTTTCTTTCTTTCTTTCTTCCTTTCTTTCTTTCTTTCTTTCTTTCTTTCTTTCTTTCTTTCTTTCTTTCTTTCTTTCTTTCTTTCTTTCTTTCTTTCTTTCTTTCTTTCTTTCTTCTCGTTCTACGGCGCAGAAACGGCGAAGCGAAAAGAAAGGAAATCGAAACAAAAAAGAAACAAGACAGTGGGACATCCGTTCCGATTTGAGCCGCTCAAAATTTATACTTCGCGTTGCCGAGAACAAACGCATAGAACAAGCAGCCTCTTCAGTACCCAGCCTTCTCGGAGGAAACGGCGTGAGCAAGAAAAATAGAAGAAAAAAAACCGAAATCAGGAGAGAGAGAGAGTGTGAAGGGCCGGCAAGTCTAGAAAGAAGGACATATACGGCCGAGCATGGAGCGACAGCAGACGTCTCGAAGATTGATAGCCGGTATCCCGAAAAGTACTTCGATTCCGCTCACAACTCGTAAATATCACTCGCGCAGTTTCCTTCATTCCTACGCCTTCGGTTGAGGAGGAAGAAAAAGAAGGAGAAGAAGGAAACGATCGCTCCTAGCCACTCTTCTGTTCCTTTTGTTTTCCTTTTGTTTGATTATGCATCGAAGTCTGCGCTGCGTCTGCTTTATTATTATTTTTTTGACGTCATCCATACCTACCTACCTACGCCTTTTTCTAGTCCTACTTCTTTCTACATTTCCATTATTTAAATATCTTCGTTTCCATGGCGCTTATACCTGGCCCGCCAGTTCTCCCGTCAAGATATGAGCGTTCTTTCCTCTTACATTTCTCGTTCTGCGAGCGGACAGGTGGGACGATGCAGAAAAGAAGCAAAAACAAAGCAAGAAAGCCGTTCTTCTTCTTTCTTTAATGCACGTCCAGACAGACACACACACACGCACCTGGATACACGTGCGAGAGCAGCTATGCGAATGCGACGCCGCACATTCGTCCCGAAAATCCGCTCCCTCAGCGCAACGTCCATGATTCAGGAATCGCGACAAATGTTCCCGTTCCCTCGTCCACAGACAGCGACGCCGATGCGCAGAGTAGACGCGCGAGATCCACTGCGAGCGCAGAACGGGTTAAAAAAACAAACGAACAATACAAGTGACGCTGCCCAGACGGACAGAAAACAAAATGTGTTAAATAGACAAAATCGAAATTCTCACAAAGTCCAGACTGCTCGTTATCCCTTTCATATTTCTCTACCAAAAGTATTTCGCTTGCTCCAGGAGTACGACAGTTGCGACGGTAACTGCGCGAGGTCCGTTTCAAGTGAACGCTACTCGAGGCCACATGCATACCAACGGGAACCCACAACGTAAAGCGGCGCAAGCACCGATTACTTTCGCGCAACTACCGTGCAAAGCCTGCGCCAGTCTGTTGCAAATGCGTGCATGGACACACCGCACGAGAACGTTTTAAATGGAATGTCATAGCCGAGCTGACGGATAAGCGCTGAAGTTTGCTCAACAGCAAGTTAGCGCAGTACTAAATAATGTATCCACTCGCGCGCAGCCTTCCCCTACTCGCGGCGTTTGTCCGAGACCGCTGCAAATCGGTCATCTGCGGTTAGAACGTAAAAAAAAAAAAAGAGAGGAATATAATTAGAAAAGAAAGATGGATGCAACAACCTATATTAACCTCTCAGAAGCTTTAAAATGCTTACGCCGAAAAAAAGTGTGACTCAAATGTACGATGGCTAAAGCACAAGCAAAAAAAATCATGCTTGAGAGTGACAGGGCTTCGATTAAGGGGGGGGGGGCGCAATATATAGCAACACTTAGTAATATAGGTATAAGAACAGGAAATGCATCGCACTTCCCTTCTGGAAGACACCGACAGGTCTACGCGAGCAGCAATTCGCTGGCTGCCCTCTGCCGAGCACTGCTATACAAAATGCAGCAACGAGGGAAATAAACAGCAGATGAAAAAAAAAAAAGGCTAGAAGGCACGACTTCGCCACCATCAGGTTTCCATTAGACCACTTTGCGGCAGCAATGACAAGAACAACACCGTAGCAAGGATACCAATATAGAAGGTCAGATGATGGGTAATAAAGCAACAGAGCGAACGAACCACGCGACGCTATTCGCAGCGCAGAAGACCGAGAGCACAAAGCAAAGCAAGAACGACAGCCCCCCCCCCCCCCACCCCACTCTCTCTCTTTAAACTTATTTCCACAAATAGCAAGCGCTACATTTGCTACCGAATTCTCGGCGCCGTGTACTCTAATAGCGTTCGGCGTAAACTTATACATTTCTGGGGGAAGCTACACTCCGTGGGGCATGTTTTCAATTTTCTCCGCAGTTCCGGTTCGTTTGTGAAAGAGAGTTCATTCCCCTACCGAACTATGCTCCCACCCCCCACCCCATTTCTCCCGCTTCTTTTAAACCTTACACTTTCCAATCCGAAGACCCCTGGGCCAGTTTCGCGGCGTGTAATTGGCACCTCGATCGAAAAAAAGCGAAAGGCGGATAGAGCACAAACGAAAGCGTCCCGCAGACCCGCCTCGAGCGAGGCTATATACGCTCACCAATTTCTGCGTTTCTTTGGTCTAAGCGAATCATCTGCTCACCTAAAAATCGCCACAGGAAAAGCGAGAAACAGAATCATTAGAAGGGAAAAAAATAAAGAAGCGGAAAAGCTACCACGTTTGCTCAGCTTCCGAGCCCTCGATCCCCCCTCCTTTCCCCCCTCTAACTTTCGACGTTTCTCTTCGACCCTAGCTCCTTCCACACCAGAACACGGAAGCGTTTCACTCTGTTGGTCAATCGGGTTGCCGTATGTCCGCGTAAACATTTTCAGTCTTCTTAGAGATTAATAGAAGTCGTTGTATCCATATATATATATATATTTTTTCTAATGACCTCTTTCACAACGCCAATCGAAGTCAGTTGCCGGCTCCGTAGCAGTTCCACTTCATGGACGTCTCCGTTTGGCCCCTGCAGCCTTCAAGAAATCGTATTTAGTCGATTTCTAGAAAAACTTTATTCTTCTGCCTGCTACGAATATAAGCTGCAGTCTACAGACAGGTTTCTGTAAGCTAAGTAAGTGGAGATTATGAAACGATCCCACTGGGCCACTTTTCATCATCCACGTTCTACTGTGCATCTACGAGATTTGTGTATTTAATAACTCTCTCAAGTGAGTTATTTCGACGCCGAATACGCCGACAGGCACCGCGTACCGTTCCAATCCATCACTGTGTAGAGACAGCCACTCGGGAAAAGCAACCATAAGGCGGACAGGTAAAACTGTATCAACTACAACGACAAAATGAAATGTTACCTTACGTTTCCTTCTGCACGTAATTATTTTTATTAAAGAAATATGAAAGTACGCACGAACAAAGGTATCCATGAGCAAAAGCGCGGACATCGACAGCCCTGAACACTTTCCGCGCCACCCAGGAACAGCACGGAGCTGATCCCTCGCTGCCATTGCCGTACCTAATACGTGAGCACCGGCCGAGCAGGGCATCTAATGAAACTAAAAAAAAAAAAAAGAAAGCGATACACGTAAAGTAAGATCGAAGGTATACGAGAATAGTGTGTCATGTCTTATACAGCGGTTTCCTTTCTCGCCCGCCCCGCAAATATAATGGGCGTCCTGCGAAAAGTCTGCTCAAATGGAGTAACGATGTCTGCCTATTGTTGAACTTTCGCCATCAATGTTGGATGAGAGCCCACCTCTCAATACAGATTTTTTTTTTTTCGGAGAGGAGAGGGGGGTAGCACACCTCTTCCATCTTCTTCTTCTTCTTCTTCACTATTCTTCCAGCTTTTATCCGCGCTGTATTTCCTTCCTGCCAGCGGAACGACAAACGTGGCCCAAGTTTCCGTTCCGCTCGGCGGCCTATTGTCCCCGAAACGTGTCGCTCCACTCGTAAGTCTTTTCTTCAGGTTTAATTTTCGTCTTCTTCTTCTTCTTCTTCTTCTTCTTCTTCTTCTTCTTCTTCTTCTTCTTCTTCTTCTTCTTTCTTCTTCTTCTTCTTCTTTGCTAACTATATAAGCAGAGCAAGGCGCGCGTAAAAGACAGCGCTTCTTAATGACGCCCGAAGCGTTGTAGTAAAGCGATTCGGGGTAAGTAAAAATACAGCACGTCTGTAAACGCGTGACTAGACAAAACAAAAACAAGTAAGAGCAGAGGGGAAGGGAGGGGGCGGGGCTTAAACGCGAAGCACAATGGAAAAGAATTTCAGTGACGTACGTCAAGCTGTATAGTCAAGGGCTCTTTTCGTACAGTACGGCACAGCGTAGATAGCAACACGGCCTGGCGTGTGCTTTTCAGTTTACGCGGTGGCAAAATTGGAAGACCGAGAAGTGCTACACAGGCCAGCGCTACACATAAAATCAAGTGAAGGCAAGTCGATGCGAAAAAAAAAAAAATGCAACGCCACAAACACGTATTTAAAAGGAAGCGCGCGAGAAAACGCTATATTCTGAAACGTGGCGCGTTCGGCGAAGAAGCGAGGACTTAAAGCGGTGTAATATAGCACACACGCGCGCACACTGCATAGAACGGCAGTATTTTTGGGTTTCGCGCCAGAGAACGCGTAGCGTTGAAAATTTAATCGGAAACTATTCACCACAGCCTCCCTTTAAGCCTGCAGTAGTAGTAAGACGTTAAGGCCTTGAAAAATAGGTATTTATATAAAAGCAACGTGAATGCACAAACGCGATGAATAAGAAAAAAAAAACACAAGAAAGAAGAACAGTATGACACGGGCACCGACGAAGTTTCCAAAGCCGAGGAAACGCCGCCTGGACTGAAATGTCAAGGTCGCAATGCGAGCAGCGGGTATGGCACGCAATCGACGGAAGAGCGCGCCAACACACGCAACTGCGGTGACGCCAACGCTGGACACGAAAACACGCGACGCTTTCGGGGACACGCCAGAACGCAGTGGATGAGTCGGCCCAGCGTCGAAACGCCTGATCTCTACTGCCAAGGCGGACAGGTTCCGGAAAAAGGGCGGAAGTATATTCGGAAGTTTGACCATCAACGGACTCACTGTAGTCCATTCAACCACTTCGAGAGTGAGTGAGTGAGTGAGTGAGTGAGTGAGTGAGTGAGTGAGTGAGTGAGTGAGTGAGTGAGTGAGTGAGTGAGTGAGTGAGTGAGTGAGTGAGTGAGTGAGTGAGTGAGTGAGTGAGTGAGTGAGTGAGTGAGTGAGTGAGTGAGTGAGTGAGTGAGTGAGTGAGTGAGTGAGTGAGTGAGTGAGTGAGTGAGTGAGTGAGTGAGTGAGTGAGTGAGAGTGAGTGGGTGAGTGAGTGAGTGAGTGAGTGAGTGAGTGAGTGAGTGAGTGAGTGAGTGAGTGAGTGAGTGAGTGAGTGAGTGACAGCAAAATACGTGGAGGGCCAACCAGACGGCCAACCGGTTTGCTACCCTACATAGGGAATAAGGCTCCGTACTGCTCCACTGTTCTCAGTGGCCAGCAAGTGAAGTGCCAGTGTAATACGTACAATATTTAGCACATTACCAGGCCCTTGAGAGTACATTATTTCAAGCTTCCGAAGTGCTCACACGCAGACCTGTGACACAAGTAATGTAGACGGCTACGAACAAATTTCTGGCAAGCCGGCACTCACGTGCAGAAGTCGACGGTGCATAACCCGAGTGGGACACTAATTCCTGAAGCGAAATAACTCAGCAAGTTGCGATAGTACAGGATAACAGCAGCGAGATTAATTAACAGCACGACTAGGCACTTCGTTTGTCTCACAAAAAAACGGCAACAATAAATGCGTTGCGACCTTGCTTCGGCTTACAGTGTAATTGCCGTTACCGGAACCGCTTGTGTGCGTTCGGCACGGCTCGAATACATCACGCATGCGCAGTCACTAGACATTGGTATCGGTAACCATGGGCTTGCAATGCTAAGCTGAGGCGCTCTCTACGGTGGTTTAACCACGGCGAAGCTTGCAAACTAAGATAACATAATGAAACCGAGTTTAGAGTCGTGATAGTATACGCTATTCTATATGACCGGTTTAGAAAGTGCCAATGTCCTTACTTGGTTGTGATATCCGCTTCTATTTTCGTCTAAAAACGCTTTCCTGCGCACCACCGTCAACATACGGTATACCGATGCGCAAACAAGACGTTGGCGGCCCCATCTGAATAAGGTACGCCAACCTTACATGTCCTTGGTCGCACATCCCATCTTTTTTTAGACAGCCTCGAAAAATACCAAGCATTCGCTTCCTTTTCTTTTCTCCGTAGAAGGAAGTGGTAAATTACATCGCAAGTTGCCAGCCAAGAATGGCTAACGCGGACAGATTACACGTTAACGACGATAAGTATCATTCTATAGTTCCACTGACTACGTTTACGTATCAGCATGATTTTTTAATACAAGGCGCTCTCTCTCGCTCGCTCACACACACACACACACACACACACACACAAACGCGCGCGCGCGAGTAGGCACTTCCGTACTTATATTCAATTACAGTAGCAAATATTTTGTCGCCGTATCCGCCGCGCTGGTATAGCGGTTACGGTGCTCGGCCGCTGAGCCTAAAGTCGGGGGTTAGATTCCGGTAGCGGCGGTAGCATTTAGGTGGAGGCAAAATGCTAGAGGCCCATCTACCCTGCGATGTCAATACACGTTAAAGAACACCAGATTGTCAAAATTTCCGGAGCCCTCCACAACGGCGTTCCTTATAACAATACGGTGGCATTGACACGCAAAACATATTAATAATTGCTGGGGTTTAACATCCCAAAACCACGATATGATAATCATGAACGCCGCAATGGACGGCTCCAGAAATTTTGACCACCTGGGGTTCCTTAGCGTGCCCCTAAATCTAACTACACGGGCCTCAAGCATTTTCACTTCCACTGAAAATGCGGCCGCCGCGGCAGGGATTCGATTCCGCGACCTTCGGGTGAGCAGCCGAGCACCATAACCACTATACCACCGTGGCGGTTGACACGCAAGACTCCACAAATATGTTATGTCTTTGTTTAAACACCCGCGTTTTGCATCGGTGTATTTGAGTCGGTGTTCTATTTGTACTGTATTCAATCGGATGCGCGAACACGTAAATCTGTAACTTCTATTGACTAACGTTTTGACTGCGCACTTTCTTGTGTCGTTTTGTTGCGCTAAACGTTACTATGGACAAGCACCAACTAGCGCGTCAACGTATTGTGTCAAAGGAAAGAATCGCTTCAAAAGACACGCAGTGCGCAAACAGGCCATCGACGGCCCCGTCAAGGCGTGCCCCGCGTCAGCGTGGGAAATTGGAGAACGACCACAACGACATCCGTCTGTCGCCGCCGCCGTGAGGGAACAGAATGCGCGTCGCTCGCACGCTCGGTCGCGACGGCCCCAGCAACACACGGCCCCAGCACCGTGTGTTGAAAGAAGCATGCGGCGCAACATCTCACCTTGTAATGGGCAGCACATCAAAAATGCTAAGACGGTACTCGATGCGCCATTCCGCATGCTTGAAGCGGGTACAAGCCTGTTTAGTCAGGCCGACTAGAATCTCGAGCGTCGGTGCATAATTCCCGTTAACCTATATTGTACATAGTCCAAACCCTGTTAGCGCCACACGGCCAGGCCTATTGTCCCGTAACCCACAATGACATAACAGACCGGTCAAGCGCTGCGGTTAATTCACTGGCCTGTGCCAGCGTTCATGGCACTTCGACGTGACCGTTAATGCGAATGGCGCAAACGAGTAGGTGTTGAAATGCTTCAACCATTACAAAGGACTCTGCCATAATTCTTCATCGTCATCAGGCACGCATCAACAAAGTGCGCAGAATGGCCTTACATGCGTATAGCAGGTACCAACGCTCGTCTCCGTAGAATGACGAAAAATGGCACAGTGCCTGCTGCCCTATCTGCGCAAAAATTACAATGATTTATAGCGTAGTGGGTTCCTCACAAGCGCACATTGTAGGGTTGCCAAGGGAAGCCCATAAGCGCATGATCCACTTCCTCGGGGCTCAGTAAATTACACTGATTTATAGCGTAGTGGGTTCCTCGCAAGTGCACTTGTATTGGTTGCCCAAGGAAGCCCATAAGCGCATGATCCATTTCCTCGGGGGTCTCAGTAAAGTTCTTCGCCCCCCCCCCCCGTCTCTCTCCCACGTCAACGTAATGCTATAACAGCATGAACGGGAGAGGAAAATAGTGACCGGGCTGTCACCAATGCAAATTACATAACTGGTGGGGCCGTTTAAAGATGTGCTCAACCCCATATACAAAGGGGGCTGAGCGCAAGGGAAGTTTGGCATCATCTCATCAGTCGTGGTCGCGTCAACAAAGTGCACAGGATGCCTTACTGACGTGTAGGGTGGGTGGCCTCGCTTCGTCCGCAGAATGAGGAATATGGCTTAGTAGGTGCTTCCCAACTTCCCAAAAATTTGTGATTATGGCGTAGTGGGTACCTTTCTAGTGTACTTTGTTTTGTAGCCCTCAAGAGAGCTTAACGGGCTTCTTAGAAACGCTGCTCTTCACAGCTTGTCGCTGTGGACGTGCCTTGCGGTTCAGCGCCAGGCCTGGCGATTTTTTCTTGTCACGTGCGCATTTTCTGTAGGTTGCGCTGTTGTGCTATCACCTTGATCATACTTATTACGCCTCCCTAAAGAAATGCAGGGCTCTCAATTGATTGATTGATTGATTGATTGATTAATTGATTGATTGATTGATTGATTGATTGATTGATTGATTGATTGATTGATTGATTGATTGATTGATTGATTGATTGATTCGATCGATCGATCGAGCTTAACGTGAAAGTGGACACCTTGGCTTTGATAGAGGACATAAAGGTGGGCACCGGAAATAATTCCGCACCGCAGGGCTCTTTCTAACGTTCCCCTATTAGTACGCCACGGGCGTTTTTCCATCTCGCACCCACCAAAGTGTAGAAGCAGCCGCGCAGGTCTAGAATCGAACTTAGGACCTCGTGATAAGTAGGCGGAAAGCACGCACAGTTAACCCCTGCGACGATTGTAAGGACTGCCAACAATATACGTTTAGCGGTCCCCACATATATATTTCATATTGCGCTCACGCTAAGGACACCACTAGTACTTGACAACCAGGCAATACAGTCTCAGTCACGTGGTCTCAGCTCAAGTTACTGCTACAGGTATACTCAAGTCCCAACTGGTAGGATGCCCACACCAATGTAGGCACCACAGAGTAAAGACGCCAGAGTGCGCGGTACACTCTCGTGCCTCCTGTCAGTTAAGAGACGAGACGCGCGCACACCTGCTCGCGTCGAAGGATGTAAAAGGAAGACAAGAGAGAGGGAGAGAGAGCAGAGGTACCGGAACCGACAGGCTGTACAAATAAGCCCGTCAAGACGTCACGCCCGCAGCGCGGAAGACCCGCGCCTAAGGTCGAAAGTCTTTTAAGAAACTCGCGCCTCTTTCAAAAACCCGCGCACGCACCACAGGCGCAGCTGTGAACTCGAGCGCGAGCCCCTGAGTACTACGGCCTTCCTTCCGCAGTGGCACGCCAGCTGGATACGGTGACGCTTATTACGAACGACGACGGAGCGAGATGCCAAAAGAAGCGAAAGAACGAAACGTCAAACTGGGCCAACCTATCAGGAGGCGCGAGACCAGTTGCTTCCGGAACAACGCGGGCCTCCTAGGGCGCGACGCGGAGCGCGGTTAGGGCGCGTCAGCGGGGGGCAAACCGGGGCGCGCACGCTCGAGCGAGCGTCAGGGCGTGACGGCGGTGGGCGCCTTCTCACTCCTCACGCGTCATCAGCGTCTTCCGAGCCGTTGACACGAGCAAGCGCTCTAACGAGGAAGAAGGGGGGAAAATAAACGAAAGAAAAAAATTGTAGGAATGGCTCACTTCTTCCATCGGCGCGCGCGCGCTCGAGCCCGTGTGACACCTGCTCTCTGACGCGCCCGACACGCCGGTGCCAGAAGTTCGCCAGGTGATTAAACGAGAGAGAACGCCGCCGGTTGTAAAAGACTTTCACCGGCGAGGGCTCCAATTGCTCTTGCTGTCACAAGGTGCCGACCCGGGAGGAGGCCCCGACACTTATACACAACGGCTCGTCGAAGGGCAACAAAATAACTACAAGCGCCAGCGATGTATATAGGGTGGATATCACGGTGTGTCTGTACGTGCGTGCGTGCGCTCTAGCGAAAGTTTGCCCGACAGTGGTGCGTAGGGGAGGCCCGCGGTTTCTGCCGGGGCCGCGCGCGGCCAGCGTGAGGAGGAGGCGTCGAATAGCCCGGGGCGCGCAGAAGAAGACAACAAGACCCGGTGTTGCTCGAGGTCGGCCAGCTAGCCAGCCAGCCAGCCGAACGTCGGGGCAATAAACAAAACCGAACGCCAGGTGGCCCGGCGGCTCGTTTACGAGTGACGTCGTAATGCCGCGGGGTTGGCTGGAAGCGACGGCGATATCCAACTTTCACAGCCCCGCCGCCGTCGTCCTCCAGAAAGGTAATAGCTGTCGTAAACGGGGCGAGCAGGACGCCGCGCGCTGCACTCTCCGTAGGCTTAGCTCCTCCACGGGCGCGCTCGCGGTTTCGGCTGCGCACCCTCAACCCCCCCTTCCCCCCCCCACCCCCCTTAGAAATCACGCCTTTCGAAAATAATGCGCCATGTTGTTCTATTTTACACGCGTTTATGACTGCGTTATGGGGAGTCCCGCGGCGTTATAAGGGCCGCTTTTGGTATGAGGACGTGTCATAGGAAACCGAAATAAGCTGCTACGCATGGTAAGGGCTTGTCCGTCGAAGTCATGTTACCGCAAACACCCGGCGTATATATACAGACGGACCGCAACTCCAAGAGCAAACGCACGGCAGGCGCCTTTCCGCGTCCTGGACTTCTCGCGTACGCCTGTTAGAAGTCGTATACGTTGATGAAAAGAGCTATGGAAGTACATCAAAGTCGGCTACCTGTTTTATTCAGACTGCAACCAAAGGCCACCGAAACGAAGTGGCTCTCGTGTTGCCACTGCCGCATCTGACGCGTCCTCCTTAGCCTAACGGCAAGTATTTCGGCTGATGTATTTTACGCCTGTCGACGACAACAAGCTCAACTTGCCGCAGTTTACCTACAAAGTCACACAGTCTATTTAACTGCATTTTTTTTTATGTATACGCACACAACATGCCAACCTGCTGCCACTGTTATCACGCTTCAGTAGTGAAATGAGCTCTTTTGACGAAACGAACACATTTAAAGGTTGGTGCGGGTTCCTTGCATACACAACTCTTTCTCCTCGTAACTCTGGAATAAAAAAGTTATGAAGTCCAAAAAAAAAAAAAAAACGCCAGGGAAGAGCGGCATTTCTAGAGGTCGTTGTAAACTCCCGTGGGTCTACTATTGCAAGTACACTTGCAAGATGCCCACTAAGCCATTATTCGTCATTCTGCGGAGAAGCTAGGTACCGGCTACACATCTGTAAGGCATTATGTGCACTTTGTTGATGCGGCGGCTGATTGCGATGAAGAATTATGGCTGAGCTTTTTGTAGTGGGTTGGAATCTTTAAATGACCCACTAGTTATGCAGTTCGCATTGTATGACACTCGGTCGTTATTTTATTCTCCTACCACGCTATATTACATATATTAACGTGAAAGAGAGAGGGGGGGGAAATAAATTTATTGAGGCCCTGAGGAAATTGATCACGGGGGCTTATGGACTTCCTTGGCATCTAATAAAAGTACATTAGCGAGGTGCCCACCCACTATGCCATTTTCCATCATTATGAGGAGAACAGTGGTATCCGCTCCACACACGTACGGCGGTATGTGCCCTTTGTTGATGCTGCGCCTGACGAGGGCGAAGAATTATGGCTGAACTCTTTGTAATGGGCTGGAAGCATTTAACGATTCACTCGCTGCGGAATTCGCGTTGCGTGACGCCTGGTTGTTATTTTGCTCTTCTACCACGCTGTATTACATATGCTAGGGTGGTAGTTGTCCGGCGGCGGACAACTGCCCCATTGCCGTTGCGATCTGTAATAATAATAATAATAATGTCTGGGGTTTAACGTCCCAAAACCACGATATGATTATGAGAGACGCCGTAGTGGAGGGCTCCGGAAATTTCGACCACCTGGGGTTCTTTAACGTGCACCTAAATCTAAGTACACGGGCCTCAAACATTTTCGCCTCCATCGAAAATGCAGCCGCCGCGGCCGGGATTCGATCCCGCGACCTTCGTGTCAGCAGTCGAGCGCCATAACCACTATACCACCATGGCGGGGCTGCCGTTGAGATCTGAAAACAGCGTTAGCAGTAGAACAAGTCTCCGATATAGAAGGCACCCAATCCACACTACGTGTTAATGACATCAAAATTATCTGTTTTCTTTTCTTCCGTTCCCTACCAATTCCTTCTTGATAAAGGCATACTTCATCCTTATGCACAAAGTATTTTCCGCCCCATTCTTGACTCTGGTGGTCACTCCCAACTGTCTCAGAGCACCCAGTGTTTGTCAAAGCCGCAACGTACTCGACGGGGCTCCTGAAAGTTCTTCCGCGATGACGTATGCCTCAAACGCCCAAGCGGCGTTCCAGGCCGCGTCGAATGACGCGGGGGAGAACGGAGTCAACACATCTCTGGGGCGTCCCATCCTTTTCCCTCTCCACTACTCTTGCCGAACGTTACTCCGCAGTCGTCCTCGAACCAGCTGTCGAGGCAGGCTATTAACGGCAAAGCCACAGAAGCGCCGAGAAGCGGCAGGGAGGTGGGATGGGGGAACGTTCGCACGGGAGGCCCCGACCATTTCATCCGAGAACTCCTTCCTTTCGCGCCAGTCCAGCCGGGAAAATGGTGGCCCTGCCGCTTCTGCCCCCTTTCCATCTTCCATCGGCAAAGGACATGCCGCCGCATTCGGATGGATCCGACGAGACGCTGCCGCCGCCAGCAGCAGCAGCGGGTTGTTTCGCAGCGAGAAAATGAGCGCGGCCTAGTCCTTCCATCCACCACATCTCATCATCCTCCTCTCTCTCTTTCTCTCCCTCTGTCTCTCTCTCACACACACACACACTTTCCCTCAGCAAAGCGTCCGAGTCAGGAAGCTGTCCTTCCTTTCAAACCATCTTCTCTCTCTCTCTCTCTGCCACGCACTTCATCGCGAGATTCGTGAGGGCGCCACGCGGCTGACATTGGACGCGACAAGGGCTGCTGACAGCGACGACGCCGATGACGGGAAAGAAAAAAAAAAGAAGAGACGGCGCTCGTATACACGTGAACGAAGATCGAGCCGCTCAGCATACCGCATTTGTCCGTGTACATGGGGCACTCGCGAACGCGAGCCGTGGCTCAAGATGATCCCAGGACGAGTGGCAAGACGATCTGCAGACCCGCGCAAGCAGACTGCGCCGATCGTCAGACGAAAACGGGCCCCCGTACAGTATGCGGCTACCATATAAAATGAAGCCACACAAGGGTGCATTTCGGAGATCGTTTGTGGTATCTGACTTCACGCCGCCGAATGCCACCACTAGAGCATAGACGTAGCAGTAGAAAATAGTTACATCGTGCGTGTCCAATTCTTCCTGCAATGAAACAAGCGCGCGCACGCAAAGAGATCACATGGGTTGGAACAAATGCGACCGCACGGTGCAAAGTTCCGCTAACTTGGAGCAGAAACAAAACAAAAAAAAAACAGGATACGAGTAGTTTGTCTCAGGTCTTCTCCTTCGTTTCCATGACCCGCTAACAGTTATATGACTGCGATCAACAAAAATTCTTGTCGTCGCAAATACAGGTTACGCGATCGCTGAGCAGGCTCAATCGCAAATGGAAAATCAGAGCAGCCACAAGGGCAGTCTTTGCGCGTCGCAGTCTTTCTTTCTCGGAGTCTTTCCTCCCTGAATATCAGCAAGAATATGCAGTACCATAATCCGAAATCTGTCTTCAACTCGCCCAATTGACAATTCTGATTCAAGGTGAAAGATTCGACAACAATAATTAATAACTGTTGGGGTTTTACGTTCCAAAACCACGATATGAATATGAGGGACGCCGTATAGTGTAGAGCTCCGGAAATTTCAACCACCTGGGGCTCTTTGATGTTCCCCTGTATCTAAGCACACGAGCCTCTAGCATTTCGCGTCCATCGAAATGCGGCCGCCGCGTCTGGGATTCGATCCCGCGACCTTCGGGTGAGCAGTCGAGCACCATAAACACTTGACCACCATGACGGGTGTCTTTCACAAAGCTTCCTTTATTTAACGCAGTTAAGCGGGTCCACAAAGTACCTGAACCTGAGCCGCCATATTACAAAGCCTCACATTCCGAGAGGCACTGCAGTCGCGACACCTATCATCATCAGCAGCAGCAGCCTGTCTACGCCCACTGCAGGGCGAAGGCCTCTCCCATGTTCCGCCAATCAACCCGGTCCTGTGCTTTCTGCTGCCACGTTATACCTACAAACTTCTTAATCTCATCTACCCACCTAATTTTCTGTCTCCCCCTCACGCGTTTGCCATCCATCTCTTGGAATACAGTCAGTCAGCGACACCTATAAACTACACCAGACGTGTGAGGAACAAAGCACGGCCGGGTCGTCGCACCATACGCGTACGAGACTGAGGCGTTGGCTGCGAGAGTCCGCGCGAGTCGATGATAGAATGTAACGGGCCGCTCGCACTGTAGGAGGCACCAAGCCGCGTCTCAGCGTCCTATTCAGGGCCAGACACTCCCTCGGTCCTGCCGGGTCCCTGGAGCGCAATCTTCGCACGCGACGAAGGCACTACGCATCGCATCGGCCGCGCCGTCGCGGAGCATTGGGCATCGTTCGAAGGACGTTTGCAGTCGCTTCGAGCACAGAGAGGATGGAGGCAACTCCAGCAGCGGCGACGGCCGTTTATGTCGCCGAGGCTTCCTCTGCATTTTGCAACCGCCCCGAGGGGCCGACGAGACCGATGGTCGCGCCTTCCCGAATCGACGGAGTCGCTGTAGCGAATTGCGCCCCTTGATTGAGACAAAAGAGGCGAGCGACTGCTTAAGTCGATGCGCACATCAAGCAGTATACAGCGCCGGCAGCCATGGCGCAGTAGCGAGAGAAGCGCGTCGGGACTGCCGAAAATGGGCGCCCTTTGGATAAACTAATAAAGGATAAAGGGTAACAAATCCGGAGTTTTAAAGTAGAATAAACGAGAAAGTGCTCCTGTTTTTCTCCCTTTACCCGCCACAGATTTTAGGTGTAAATAATAATTCTGCTGGCGTATAGAAGAGAATGAAAGGACATTTTGACTATTTATAATGCTGTGACGAAACTGGCTGAATTGGAATATCGAACAAAGCAAGTTCCTCACGTTGAACTCATTGATATACTTAAGCACCGACTGTTATGACAGTTGCAGAGCACGTATACGTTACAGACCAGTAAATGCACACAGAACATACACGTAAATAGAAAACAGCGCCCTAATAAGCCGCTTGATGTCATTCGCGCTACATAACGCAAGTCGCTGTAGAAACAAATGCGCGCATACTTCTGGATTCGCGAAGACTGAATGCGTGCTTGAAATTTGGGCCCTGACTTCGTATCAGAGCGACACTCGCTCAATTTTTTGTCAATTGATTTTTAAAGCGAGAGCTCTCTTTGGCTGCTTCACCAACATTGGACGGACGTCCGTTGATCTCACACAAGCACAAACGGGAGACAGAGTAAGAGCGAATAGAATAAAAGAAAAAAAAAAGCCGGCAGATCCCACGCATTGTGGGAATCGATGTAATGCGAAGCAGCCAGCAAAGAGCTGCATACATCGTCTTGTATGTCATTGAGGAAAATGCGTGTCATGGTTTTCATGTTAACTCCTATTATTTATGTTCGTCACACAGTAACGTCGCGCAATACCAACTTGGGGGTCGATCAACCTAGAGAAACGGCCGCCAGGGCACCATGAGCGTGGCACGTAAGTCATGCTGTACATGACATGCGTGTCATGACTTTCATGTGAACTCGTGTTATTTATGTTCGTCACACAGTCACGTCGCAAGATACCAATTTTGGTGTATATCAAGCTAGCGAAACGGCCGCCAGCGCACCATTAGCGTGGGACGTAAGTCATGCTGTACATGACATGCGTGTCATGATTTTCATGTTAACTCGTGTTATTAATGTTCGTCACACGGTCACGTCGCAAGATACCAACAATTTTGGTGTATATCAATCTAGCGAAACGGTCGCCAGCGCCCCATGAGCGTGGCACGTAAGTCATGCTGTACATGACATGCGTGTCATGATTTTCATGATAACTCGTGTTATTTATGTTCGTCACACGGCCACGTCGCAAGATACCAATTTTGGTGTATATCAAGCTAGCGAAACGGCCGCCAGCGCACCATGAGCGTGGCACGTAAGTCATGCTGTACATGACATGCGTGTCATGATTTTCATGATAACTCGTGTTATTTATGTTCGTCACACGGTCACGTCGCAAGATACCTATTCCGGTGCATATCAATCTAGCGAAACGGCCGCCAGCGCCCCATGAGCGTGGCACGTAAGTCATGCTGTACATGACATGCGTGTCATGATTTTCATGATAACTCGTGTTATTTATGTTCGTCACACGGTCACGTCGGAAGAGACTAATATTGGTGTATATCAAGCTAGCGAAACGGCTGCCAGCGCACCATGAGCGTGGCACGTAAGTCATGCTGTACATGACATGCGTGTCATGATTTTCATGATAACTCCTGTTATTTATGTTCGTCACACGGTCACGTCGCAAGATACGAATTTCAGTGCATATCAATCTAGCGAAACGGCCGCCAGCGCCCCATGAGCGTCGCACGTAAGTCATGCTGTACATGACATGCGTGTCATGATTTTCATGACAACTCGTGTTATTTATGTTCGTCACACGGTCACGTTGCAAGATTCCAATTTCGGTGCATATCAATCTAGCGAAACGGCCGCCAGCGCCCCATGAGCGTGGCACGTAAGTCATGCTGTACATGACATGCGTGTCATGATTTTCATGATAACCTGTGTTATTTATGTTCGTCACACGGTCACGTCGCAAGAGACCAATTTCGGTGCATATCAAGCTAGCGAAACGGCCGCCAGCGCACCATGAGCGTGGCACGTAAGTCATGCTGTACATGACATGCGTGTCATGATTTTCATGATAACTCCTGTTATTTATGTTCGTCACACGGTCACGTCGCAAGATACCAATTTCGGTGCATATCAATCTAGCGAAACGGCCGCCAGCGCCCCATGAGCGTGGCACGTAAGTCATGCTGTACATGACATGCGTGTCATGATTTTCATGTTAACTCGTGTTATTTATGCTCGTCACACAGTCACTTCACAAGATACCAATTTTGGTGTATATCAAGCTAGCGAAACGGCCGCCAGCGCACCATGAGCGTAGCATGTAAATCATGCTGTACATGACATTCGTGTCATGATTTTCATGTTATGACTTGTCATTTATGTTCGTCATACAGTCATGTTACGCCATACCAATTTTGGTGCACATTCGATTAACCAAGCGACCAGGAGAGCACGAAGTCGTAGGCGGCTAGATAGATAGATAGATAGATAGATAGATAGATAGATAGATAGATAGATAGATAGATAGATAGATATAGATAGATAGATAGATAGATAGATAGATAGATAGATAGATAGATAGATAGATAGATAGATAGATAGATAGATAGATAGATAGATAGATAGATAGATAGATAGATAGATAGTAGATAGATAGTAGATAGATAGATAGATAGATAGATAGATAGATAGATAGATAGATAGATAGATAGATAGATAGATAGATAGATAGATAGATAGATAGATAGATAGATAGATAGATAGATAGATAGATAGATAGATAGATAGATAGATAGATAGATAGATAGATAGATAGATAGATAGATAGATAGTAGATAGATAAGATAGATAGATAGATAGCTAGATAGATAGATAATAGATAGATAGATAGATAGATAGATAGAGATATAGATAGATAGATAGATAGATAGATAGATAGATAGATGATAGATAGATAGATAGATAGATAGATAGAATTAGATAGATAGATAGATAGATAGATAGATAGATAGATAGATAGATAGATAGATTAGATAGATAGATAGATAGATAGAATAGATAGAGATAGATAATAGATAGATAGATAGATAGATAGATAGATAGATAGATAGATAGATAGATAGATAGATAGATAGATAGATAGATAGATAGATAGATAATAGATAGATAGATAGATAGATAGTAGATAGATAGATAGATAGATAGATAGGATAGATAGATAGATAGATAGATAGATAGATAGATAGATAGATAGATAGATAGATAGATAGATAGATAGATAGATACGGTCAAAGTCGCAGAAGTTCGCTAAGAAATGCTTCGCATTTAAAAAACAACTCAGATGCGGTGGAAGTGGAGACACGAGGCATCCGGTTGGATATTGCGCAAGCGATGGTTGTGTCGCGAGCTATAGATAAGTGAGAAAAAATTGAAATGGCGCTCGCAAGACACGGATGCCGCTCGACGCATTGCTGAGCAACTAACTTGCAGCCTGAATGCTATAAAAAAGATTGAGGTTTCTACAACGCTTTAACTGGGGTGTTGTGATTAACACATGCTGCCCTACTTCGGGGCATCATTCTGCATTCTTGTCAAGAGCGAGAGCGTCGCATCGCGTAAACCCCATCTGTCCTTGAGGCTCCGTGATGCACTGAAGGCGTGTATGTATATGCAGCATGCAGCTAACGTATCAAGGGTATCGCTTATTTTTAACCAGTAAACAACCCCGATGTCCAAAAGTTGTAATGAAAAGAAATATGCGCACTTTTGCTATGTGAACATGCTGCCGCAAGAATTTTGCGAGTACGTGCTATAATAAGGAAGTTACAGGGGTTAGAACATCCGTTTCAGCTGGTTTCAAATTTTCGCGCGGCCTCACCACCCTTCTCCGCCACATGGAGGGAAAGGCGTAGCCCGTCGTCGTGACTCCGCCCACTTCGGGAACGTGACACGACGTCAACAATTGACGTCATGGGCGAGCTCGATCAGTCGCAATGCACTTCCGCTTGCTGCGGCTCCTGGTTGTTTATTGTTTATATTGTCGCACGTGCTCCGTAACTTGACGGGCAGTTTTCGGCTCTTCACTGTTTTTAAACCTTTGTGACAGTTCACAATGCAGCAGGAATGCGTGCTTGCTTTCCGAGACGTCGAAGGGGCGCGAGAGAAAAGCCTGGAGAACTCCGCTTGCCGCGCGAGCAAGCGCGACCCGTCCGAGCTACCAGAGATTCCCCTCTCCCCGCTCGATTTGCAGCCGGCAACTGAACAACATGTCGAAGGCGAAGTGCGTGCAGGTGCTATGCAGTGCTAGCAGTGCGAGGAATATACGCGCGACAACTGCGTGGCCGAAACCGCATCACCGCAGGGCCAAAAAACAAGGCGCACTTTCGTAGCGGTGGGTGGGAACAGGAACTGACGTTAACTTGAGAACTGTTTGTTGAGACCTGGTTTAGACCAATCGACGAGCTCAGTGCTACGTCAACTCGGCGATCGCCGAGTTGACGTCACTGCGCGTACGAGGAGGATTGGTCAGGCGTAGGAAAGAAGCGCGGGAATTGTTTTTCGAAATGAAGGGTCTGCGCGGCGCGCAGCGCTGTAATATTCGGAAACGTGATCGCCGCGGTCTACTGTACGGATTAGCGAGCTTGTTTGGCGGGTGTAAAAAAAAAGTCGGAGCCTGTTTACGGGCCCTTTAACAGTAATTTTCCTTTTCATTTCTTCCTGTCACAATTTTTCCAAGATTGCGTTTCCGGCGCTTTGCTGACGGGAACGCTGCGAACACACACGGCCATGTATAAAAAAAAAAGACTTTGGGCATGCGTGGCACCGAGAAACCTGCCCATACGCAGTTTTTAGTCGATCGTTTATACTTCTGGCTAACTGATATCGCGTTCTCATCGTCGCGGGAAGCTCCAGCCTGCCAGTCAACGCGCGTTGCCCGGAGCCGTGACAGCGTTTGTGCAAAGATAGGCAAAAGAGGAAGGCTGGGAAAGGAAGAGAGTACATGGCTTTCTTTCGGCACTTCTGTCGCCGGCACAGCCTTGCGTGCACCCCGCGAGAGCGTACATATTCATCGCCCCTAGACGAGGCGGCGCGCCTGCTTTATTATGCAGACACGCGAAGAGCTCCTTGCACTCGGGAGAATATCACCTCGTCCTATACGCTTTTTTTTTTCCTGGTTTCTCGCACAAAACGCCATGACGGCAGCAACGCCCGTCGGCAAGGTCCACGTCCTTCCTGATCGCTCATCCTGAATCGAGCGGGGCAGCTCGCGGACGGCCACGGAAACCACGGAGGCGCGCGGCGCGCGTTCGTGTGCAGAGGCCCCGGAGGGAGGCGTATGCGCCCGACGTTCTCGGCAACGGCGATCTTGATTGCCAACGACTTGACGCGCGCCGATCAGCAGCAATACTTGGCGCGAGGAAGTTCCCGCATGCAAGTTTAAGTACGAAACTTCCGATGCCCCTAGCCCGTTGCGTCAACTTGAGCAGCTCAAGCCTGTGTTGCATCCCGAAATCAAAATTATTTGCGCCTGTGTTCGTCTGTGTTCCTGTTTTCGTCCTGAGAGAAAGAGGCGGGCCTGATCGGCGGCTCGTTTCTTTCTTTAGACACAACTTAATGAAAGAAATCAAGGACGTTATGGGGGGCATTACTCGTATGTTTTAGCTGCAGTACAGGAATTGACATAAATGGAAAGAATTGAAAGTGGATGAAAAATCAACTTTCCACAGTTAGGGACCGAACCTACAACCTTCGGATAACGCGACCGATGCTCTGTCAATTGAGCTACAACGGCAGTCGCCTTCCCATCATCTTCATCATAGAGCAGGTGGCGCAAAAAATACGGGGACACAAGAAAGCAACATAAACACGTAAACAACATATACAACGTAAACACCTTCATTGGGTATTTATGTCTGTGCAATCCTGAGAGTGTCCTGTCATCGTCCTGTCTTAACACACTTTAAAAATTTTGCGAAATCCTTTATTAAGGCGACAGCCGTAAGTGGCGCATGAGAAGCGGAATGTGGGCGTCAGACGGTGTCCGCCGTCGGCGACAACACATTTGGTACCAAAAATATCACGTGACCCACGTGGCGCGGACAACCGGTGGACAGATGGCGCCACCTCGCATCTCTTTGGCAAAACTCTCGACATATCCTTGACTTCGTTTCTGCGAAATGGAGCGGGGTAAGAAGCTGCATTAGAGTGACTGTATATGCTACCTTTAGGTATCACATACAGTCACATACGGCCGTGTGTGCTTCTTCGTCTTTCGTCTTGTATTCTGCGCTGTACAATCCAATTCGTTGTGAATTTAGGTAGTATACGCAGTAACTCTAAGCTGCATGGGAACGCTTAAGTAGTGGATAAATATAATCGGAATACCGGCGTACAAGCTACCCGTGGTTTTCGGCTTTACGTCTGGCAACCGCATAAGGGGCAATTACGAACCTTCTAACTCGCTGCCACGGAGCCTAATACCTTGGTGTACCATATGTGTGTGTATTGCTCTCGTATTTCCTAAATATAAGGTTGTCAGCATATGCGTGCGCACGGGGAGGCGAGCAGGGGTGGCCTCCTCCCCTAGTCACCTAAGAGGGGGGAGGGGGGGGGGACAAAGGTTTCCCCATACACTGACTTAGTAAAGGTGGGGGGCTGCGATGAACCTTCGGCCCCTGATGGGGAACCCCAGTGCGCACGCCAATGGTTGTCAGAACATAATTACGCGCTCATTAGAAGGCCACGCGTACTCGCACGTTGCTCGAAATTGTCCTGAACACGGGTGCATTCCCATCTTCGAGTGATACCATTTGTACTTGCACACATAACAGTCAGGTCACTACAGAGGTTGTTGAGGCTTACTACATCGACAACAAAAAAGGGCAATCGATGTGTAAGCATGCCATCAGTAGCACTGCACGACGGTGAAATCTCTTGAATCGTTTCGTTACACAGTAAAATACTGTACATGCGATCCCTTCTTTAATCGTTCGTAAACTTTTCCCGTGTTTGTAAGTTTACAATTTTGCTCTGAGCGATTCGAGAACACGTGGGTGTTGGTGATAGTCCAAATACTGTGTGTGCTTTCTAATAAAGTTAGTTGCGAGTGGACGCTATGGTGTGTGTTCTTCTTGTGTCCTCGTTTTCCGCGCTGCCCATTTCAACATGTGCGAATTTTAAACATGACCTTTGTAGGGCTGCCAGAACGTATCTGAAACTACATACCGAGTATGCCATAGAAATGTATATATAAGGCGACATTCGTGGCTTCTTTCGTGATGACCTCCTGAATGTCGTGGCTTCTTTAAACACTAGCGAGAAAGAAAGAAAGAAAGAAAGAAAGAAAGAAAGAAAGAAAGAAAGAAAGAAAGAAAGAAAGAAAGAAAGAAAGAAAGAAAGAAAGAAAGAAAGAAAGAAAGAAAGAAAGAAAGAAAGAAAGAAAGAAAGAAAGAAAGAAAGAAAGAAAGAAAGAAAGAAAGAAAGAAACGCTCGTCTTATCGCCTCTTCACGTGGTCGCTCTTCCCGAGAACACAACGTTGAATATTTCGTCGGTGACCAAGAGGCAACAAAGCATTTCACCGGGGCCATGTCACAGGCTGCGCGCGCAGGGAAGCGTGCATCCACGAACGTGATTGTACAGGGTCGCCGCAGTGCGAAGCTTACCGCAGTCGCTGAAGGGCCGCTGCGCCTGCTGCTTCCTCGGTTGCCGCGGTTGACCTGGTTAGCTTTGCCTGCAGCCCGGCACAGGTGACACCCGAGAGAGAAAAAGACAAAGAAGGCGCACAGTCAAACACAGGGAAGGCACGCTTCAGTGGCACGGGACGCACACAGACTCGCTGCCGCTCATGCGGCGAACCGTCTCACAAACACGCCAACTCTGGCGCCGGCGAGCGCGTGAATGCTGAAAAGAGGGAAAAACAAAAACAAAAACCTAATACTCGCAGACTGAGTATACAAATTACGAAGCTGCAATTGCGTAAACACAGACCCGTTAGACGCAATTGCGACATGTCGGCAGGTTGCGCCTCTTTTTATGCTTTGCTTATTTCTTTTTTTTCTTTTTTTTCATTTGTGTGAGAGAGAGAGAGCGTATGACTCACAGTACAACTGGCTTGAACTTGCGGCGCATTTCGAAAAGTTGCCAATATAATAATAACTGTCGGGGTTTCACGTCCCATAAAACACGATATGATTGTGAGGGACGCCGTAGTGGAGGGCTCCGGAAATTTCGACCGCCTGGGGTTCTCTAACGTGCCCCTATAAATATAGGTACACGGGCCTCTAGCATTTCGCCTCCATCGAAAATGCGGCCGCCGCGGCCAGGATTCGATCCCGCAACCTGCGGGTCAGCAGTCGAACACCATAACACTATAGACCACCGCGGCGCGTGGAAAGTCGCCCACGAAAGCCAATGATAATTGCGATATCTTGTACACGTGTTCCTCGGAGATCGCTCAAATGCCAACGTGTCCCTGCCTAACCAAGCTCTATGTACGTACATAGTTAAGTTGACCCCACGCACAGAAATAACGCTGACGACCACGGTGAAGTACGACTCGCATATTGCTGCGAATTGGTTGGCCGTGCCTGCGTGCGCGTGTGCATAACGATGTCATTGATCTGCATAAAGCACACACCGTCTAAAACTGTCTCAAGAGTGTGTTTCGCGTTTCCTCGGTGCCCAGGGAGACTTCTTGCTCTCGTTGGCGAACGGAGCAGCTTCCCGTTCATTATGTGGGCGTGAATTGCGAAAATAGTACACAGTACCTCTACTCCTTGTTTATTTATGCAGAAGGTTACTCAAACCCGACTCCTACACACGAACTCCCCGTCATTTCCTGACTGAGGGCGCTGATTTCCGCGAAACTTCCGGCGCTGAATGACGACCGAAAGTAAACGTGACTACCGCGAGCCTCCTCGCTGACGCAATGCGGATAAGGAGAAGCGGAATTCCTTCTTTGTTCTTCATTTTCGTTCCTCTTCACTGGCCTGTTCGCAGCGTGCCTTGGAGCTCGCCTGCACCGAGGCGGAGAGTGTGTTTGAGAGAGAAAGGGAGATATCTAAGGCTTCGAAGCGACATCAACGTGTAAGTACACGCGTGCCTCAACCACACTGCCTAGAGAGGGCCAGTTTATCGCAGGTGCCAAACCATACAAACAGATGAGCACTTCGAAGCCCTCGGGAATTCCTTCACTCTCACAGTGCAAGCTGGTATTCGCGAAATGAATGAAGCGAGCTGTCGACGAGATGAAATGCGTCACGTTCCGTAGGCTCCCCGATATCGCATCGGAGCCCCGAATGAACCTTATCTGGTTGGGCCCCACGTGACTCCTTTCTGCTTCTACGCCCTCTATACGTCCTTATCAGGTACGAAGAGATGATAAAGGTTAACGACTGCGCGGAAGCGAAGGAAGACGCGAGAAGCTTGCCCCCCCCCCCCCCCCTCCCTTTATACTCGAAGGCAAAGGCGCGAAAGCCTCAATGTTTACCCGAAAGCCTCGGCGCGTCCGGCTGCCCAATTCCCGAAAAAAACACTCGCGCTCCGAGCTCGTAAACCCGAGACGTGCCGCTTCCGGTCAGAGTCCCGAGCGCGGCCTGCAGGTGCCTCCGGAGACGCTGATTGGCCGACCAAACTCATTAACTGTCCAGACCGAAACGAGAAAAAAAAATGAACAGAGAAGACTTAGGTCCCTCGCCGTATACTGAGCCAGACCGAGCCCCAAGAGGAGCACTTTTCGCGGCACACGCGGAGAACGTTCCAATTTCTCCGCGAAAGAAGAGCAAAGCCAAACAGCTTCAAGGTGTTGCCTTCCGGTCTCTGAATAGGCGATGAATGGGATCCTTGAAAACAAAGCAAACAAACGAAGCGCCGGAAACTACGAGCGTATAGTCGTACCCATCTAGGTGCGGTGAAATACAATGCAGCATACATCTAGAGCTGCGGCACACATCAAAGCTGTAAAATTAAAATGCACGCTAAATTAAAGACAATGATAGTATACACTCGGCATGATCTAAAGATAGTCTTAATCGGTACGGCCACGGGTGCACCTCCACACCGCAAAGCAAGCACTCCAAAGATCCAATGCCTGAAAACTGTGTCTGGTACACAACACAATTTAATCACGTGTAGAGAACGCAAAACAAATTTGCACTGAATTGCGCTCAACGTGACTTGTAGCGCGACGCTTCACCGTAACAAATGAACGCTGCGCGAGAAAGCGATTCTCGTTCCCCTAGCGAAAAAGACCTTGGTTCAGAAAAACGACCGTAACACGCAATTAATCGCGAAAAGCATTCGTGGTGTAGGCGTGCTTTCACTCACGTAGTTTCCTTTTCTAACGTGAACAATACTTTTTTTTTTCCCTTAAAAGGGCGGTTACAAATGGATACCGAACGTTACTGTCTGTCTGAAGCAAAAGAAAGGCCGAAATTAATAAGCCAACGATTCTCTCCGAACCAGTCATCTGCCTTCACTAAGCAGCAGCAGCGGCGGCGGCCCCAAAACGCACGTATCCCAAGGTTGCGTGATCGGGACAGGGAGGTACGACCAGGAGGTCAGAAAAGAAAGACTGGCACAAAAAAAGAAAAAAAAGTGAAACGGATAGAAATACCGTGCGGTACAGAGATCGCCGGGAGAGAGAGAGAGAGAGAGAGGCAAGGGCCGTACTGCTGCGGCGAAACCGCTGGCCCGTGCAAAAAAGTGGACGAGCGTCGTGCCGCCATGCCCATCGCATCGCGTTAATTATTTCTACGCTGGCACGCTTATCACGCCTTTTTTTTTTCCTCTCTTTGATGGGCACAGTTTTCGTTTTTATTCTCTCGGCAGCTATAGGGCGGGGACGGGCAGGCGGCTTCCCAAACAAGACGGAACGAAACTCCGCAACAAAAATTAAAGTAAGAAACAACAAACACGAAAAGAATGGAGCGACGGAACGCACGAATGCAAAAAAAACACTAACCGATGGGGGAGGGGGAGCTTCTATGCCAGCCGAGGTGTACGGCGCGATACCCTCTCCCGGCCCCTAGGGCAAAACGGCGTGGGCGGCGTGCGTGCGCCGCACGCACGAAAAGCAGCAGCCGCGTGCGGAGCGCTCACGCGCCGCAGGGAAGCCCGCTCGACCGCGACCTCGGCCGACAGGAGAAGCCGCCCCTCCGCGCGAGCTTCACGCTCGTCGGGGTCTTACTGGTCGCAGTCGTGATGTACACCTTGAAGTTCCTCTCTCTCTCATACCTTCCTTATTCATTCTGCACCTCGTTCCAATCTCCCACCGTGCGTGTTTCAAGTACGGCGGATCTATGCGATTCTCTTCGGTCATTATTTATTTACGTATTATCCGTGTAAGAGGAACGCATAGAAGGGTTCCCGGAAAGCCTGCAAGGCGAGAAACCGTGACGCCGGCACCTCCCTCTCGCAAACAGCGCGGGCATTGCGCGAGCGTTCATCGCAGCAGCCGCGGGCGGTTCGTATCGCCATTCGCACGTGCAGGTGCACGTGATCGGTTCCGATCAACGCTCTTTTCGGAGTAAACGCTCTTTTCGGAATAACCGGGCGGCTAAACTAATAGAGCACGCGGCGCTTGCGTGGCCTAACTACGAATGTCAGGCAACGAACAGAGGGAGTGGAAGGCACGACGTTTATTGAATAAAGCACGTCTTCTACGTCCACCGTGTAATGTATGTATGTATGTATGTATGTATGTATGTATGTATGTATGTATGTATGTATGTATGTATGTATGTATGTATGTATGTATGTATGTATGTATGTATGTATGTATGTATGTATGTATGTATGTATGTATGTATGTGACAAACACGTTTTATATAAACATACGCGGCCGACATCAAACAAGGAGAAAGATCTAAGTATAATTAGCGCAATGCGAACAAGAAAAAAAAAAGTACAAGCTTAGTTACGAACGAAAGATAAAGGAAACTTCGATCAGTTACCGCTTATTTCCGTCTGCATTCGGTTACGAATTTGTGCGTACTCTTTCTTCTCAGGCAAAAAGAACAGCGAGTGTAAGCGCAAGCACGTAGCTGTGTCACATATTGCAAATGGGCAGCTCCTACCGACTTCGGGCAACTGTTTAGCATCCACCAATGGTGGTACGAAGCACCGTACAGTGTTGTCGCAAAATGAAAGAAACGGAACAGTTCCCTTCATTCGACGTCACGCAAAGAAATATAAGCCGAGCATTTCCCTGCCCCGTTCGACCGCCGCGCCCGGAATTGCATTCCCTTATTCATCCGCCATGCGCGCCGCACTTTCGCTCTTATTCCGTCCGTGCTTAGCGTTGCGCGACGGCGCAGGGAACGCGTCCTCGCGAACCTCAAGCGCAGTGGGCGCACAAAAGCGCGCGCCGAGCAAGGTATACAACGGACAAAACAGAAAGAAAAAGAAAATAATGGCATAAGCAAACACGTGCATCAACGCTACTGCCTTAGTCATGCGCGCCGGTCATCCGCGCATACACAGGGACAGCGATCGAAGGACGACGACACGCTTTGGTGGCGCCGCATTAGCGAGCACCGTACGCCACGCTGCCCAAGTATTGCAGGCTGCTGCACCTGTATCGCACTTCTGGCGGATTGCGAACTGCGTCGACTTTTTTTTCTCCTTTTTATTTTTCTTTTCTTTTTTTTTTTGAATGTTGGATACTAACAGAGTGGTTTGCGCTGAAGGACAAGGCGATGTACGCAAACAGTGAAGTATCAGTGGGTTATTAACACGAAAGTGTTTTATGCCGGGGTCCACCAAGTACATCCGTCACTAATAATAATAATATCTGGGGTTTAACGTCCCAAAACCAAGATATGATTATGAGAGACGCCGTAGTGGAGGGCTCCGGAAATTTCGACCACCAAGTACATCCGTCACGGATATGACGTTGATAAAATGGACGCCAACGGGTAAGAAAGAAAAAAACCAAGAAAAAAGATACCCGCTGGGAATCGAACCCACGACGTTGCGGCCGCGACGGCAAGCGCCCGACGCCCTACCGACTAAACTAACTCGGGAGATGCTACACACGGCGCGAACGCGCCTTATATCTTTCACCCATTCTCTTTCGCGGCGGGCGGAGCGGGGCGGTGCCGCCGTCTGTGAGATGTGAAAAGAAGTAATGCTTCACGTTCGACACTTACTAGCGCTTACTCCGAGATTGTACGCGATATCGGAGGTCATGGTTAAAGCGTCTCGATACCAGAGAGGTAGACTGGCCGCGCTGGCGTCGCCGAGGCACCCTAGACGCAGTTACGTTCTCTGCCTTTGGCTTCGTGTTAGCGTGCGTCGGCTCATCGGAGTAGATCAGCTTCCACGTGCACCAATGGGATTTCTCCGCCGCCGACTGCTTCAACTGCGAGAGCACCGACTAACAAAACTGCTGCAATACGCGTTTCTGAAAGGACGCGATTTCGACGGGCGAATGTCGTGCCTTGGTGGAGCGAGAGCAGCGCCTGCGAGACGGAGGCCAGCGGGACGCACACGTTTGCGGCTCAGGCTACGAACCTCTACCTCCCGTGTTGCTGAAGCGCAGTGTGTATAAGTGTATGCATGAGCACAGGCGTCGGCTACCCATTCCTAGAACGCGCACACCGTGCCGTTCCTCTCCTTAATTGACGACGCTTTGAAGAAGTGCATACCGGGTACCAGTGTTGATTATGAGCTTGTTGATATCATCCTTACGCGGGATTCACGATTCGCTGTGTCCAAATATATGTTCACACCGTCAGCTACCACGACGGTTTAATCATGATCATGGGCGTTAGTCGTCGCGATAGAGACATGCTGTCAATATGGGTGCATCCACGTCGAACGGTGCTATAGCTGCCAAACACGAATAGACATTGTACAAGCTCTCATATATCACTACGCAATAAGCACTACTTCTGTGAAGACATGTTTCACTTTCGTGTTATACCGATTCCTATGACGGAGGGATCAGCCATGTTTTTGTCTCTTACCACGCCCACAGGCCTACGCACAGAGGAGGGGAGGGGAGCCCCCATCCCTTAACACCTCATCTGTGCAATGCGTTCTAATCGTAGGGAGCTCAGATGGAGGAGGTTGAAAAGAGGGTGGAGGCGCTGAAGATAAACTTCACGCCCCCCCCCCCCTAAATTGAGAACCCTGCGCACGTCTATGACCACGCCACCTCTATGGCAAGGATACCCGTGCGCATTCTATATAGAATAGGGCCCGACATGCGCGAGCGAAACGAGCACGCTTTTCTGTGTCTCCCAGACCACGTATACGCCTTGAAACTCCTCCGGAGCTTGAGCTGAGTGACGTCTACGACATCCTCAAAGACGCACCGGCACTTTCTTTTCTCTTCGTCCTTCTAGTAGCGTTTTCTTTCTCTTTTTTTTTCACATTAGTTCGCTTCTTCGTCTGTGTCTGTTCCTTCAGGTAGCAGAAGGTGTTTTTTATTTCTTTTTTTTTTTTTGAGGATAGCGATTTTTCAGACTTTCACACATAAGTGCTTTCTATGTCATCAATCACGAATTCAGGGGTGAGAACAACGAAACAACAACGACGACCGCTGTTTCTTTTTACGTCCAGTGAGCTTGCGCCATACAAGAAAATGACTGGGCAAAACGCGAGGTACAACACTTGATTACGTTCAGTTTTATCAGCTGACCCTCACTCGCAAGCAAACTCACCACGACGAGTTGCGTTATTCCCCGGTTTATTCCTTATCAAACTCATTTCCATAAACAACCCTTCTTCACTCGCGCCAGCCTACACGCGCACACGCTTTCCATGGAGCGAGCGAAAAGCAAGCACATGCGGCACACACCGAAAGAGCTGTATCTCTCGGACAACCGGTACACGCTGTTTATTTTCTCCGGCGACAATTTACGAGTCTCCGGGCCAAAGCCGGGGGGGAGGGGGGCGTCGTAAATAACAATCTCTAAACCGGCGCGCGCACCACGCGAATTCATGCGCCCGTCCACTAGTCACGCATTGCCACTTGCCCGAGAGAGTTTGCCACTGCATGTACGCGGGAGGAAGCAGAGCGCGCAACGAGAGAGAGAGAGAGAGGGCCCCGAGGGGAAGTGCATTACTCACACCCGGACGACGGCGGTTACAAATTAAGCACTTCAAAGAGGACACGTCTCGAAGAAGGTTTCCGCATAGAAGGGACGCCGCACTGCGGACGTGTGTATACAACAGACGCCCGCCTTCGCAATCGGGCCCTGCGGCTGACAGGCGGGTGCCAACAAAATGATGACGAATGCTCGCGCTGCACGCGTTCCCTCCCCCCGACGGTGCAGGCGAGAACGCTTTAACGCATGCTTCGAGGCGGCGCATGCATTCGTCCGTTATTTACGCGGCAGCAGCGCGCGCGACGCACTCGCGATTTTCGCGACGCGGACGCCGCGGTAATAAAATTTGGTAAAGAAGGAATTTGTGAAAGAACCTCGTCACGGACGGACATCCGCCCCCGTTCCCTTTTTTTCGGCCACCTGCTTGTCCAGAGCGAGAGCAATTTCCACCCGTTTAAGAAAATGGGCGCTCTATCAACATTCAACTGGACTCTGTCTGGACTCCCCTTAATGTAGCCTATTCTGAAGGAGCCATCTTTCCAACAATTCTGTTCCCGAACTGTGCAATTCATCAACCAAGACAACATAACTGGTAAAATTCAGTGTTTTCGGCTTTTATCAGAATACTCCGCACATCGCCTCCCTCCGCTTTATTTTTTTTTTTCTGCGTCCGCGAGTGGTTTGTTCAGCTTTCACTGCATCGGGAAGGAACAAAGGAGGCCGGGATTGTGCCGTAAGCCTCATCCTACGTGGTCCATGTCCACTGCTGCACTCGCGTAAACACACATGTGCTTTCGATGCGACCAGGAACGCCCAGAAAGAAAGTGCGCAACGGCAAAACTCAGCCCCTTCAAACAACGAGAGGGACATAAAAACAAATAGCGCAAACACAGAACGCGATGAGGCCGAAATCAAACAAAACGGGAAAAAAAAAAGACGACACGAAACAACATATCTCACAAAAAAAATAACAAAATAAACCTCGCCCAGGACGGCGATCATTGTTCGGTTGGGACGGTTACGGGCGAAAAAGGGACACTTCCCAGCGGAAATGGTCGCGCAATAACGACCAAAAAACAAAAACAAAAAAGCCGCGAACCCACACCCTTCCACGTGTTTCTGCAGCGGTCGAGCCGAACGCCCAGTGTCGGCGGCGCTGTCTATACAGCGCGGTCCGCGCCGGGCGGCGTTGGAATGTGCTCTCGGCCGAGCAATTATTATTTATTGGCATTCCACGGCCCTCCGCTGGACAGATCCATACAGTGTCGAGTTCCGTACCGGCCTCCTCTTCATTACTGCAACTTTCATACGGCGGCCGTCCCGCACATAATCTTCTTGCAGGGGGCGATTGTTCTTCAGTTCCTCGCGGGCAACGAAATAAAAAACAGAGACGACCAAGCGAAGAGACGCGAAAGACGAATCAAAGCGAAATAAAAGATTAAAAGAAAAAAAGCTCGATCGATTAGCTAGCTCCCCGCGTCCAATCTGTCCCTCGCCTCCTACCTCTCGACTCCGTTTGAACTTTCTCTCTTGAACGTATATAAGCCTGACGGGCTTAGAATAAGCCGGGCGCAGTGCTCGAACCGGAAGCGCTGTTAAACGAAAAACCAAACACGAAACACGAATCTCGACGAAGAAACACGAGCCACGCATGAGGAAGTGAACATACACCGTTACCGCCGTTCCAATCAAACCGAGGATCTCTCTCCGACACGCCAACCTTACGCGCGCGCTCCTTCGTAACAGACCAGCCGTATCCTGCAGGCCGAATCAAGAGCAAACATCTCGAAACTACAAGCTTCTTCGCTAGTTGGAAAAACAAAGTTGGCTAGGATAGAACATACGCATAAGTACGTCCACGTAGGCACGCACGCACGCACAGAAATTAAGTTGCGCAAAACAAGCACTCTATAGCAATGTACGAAGGAAAAAAAAGGAAGAAAAAAAAAACGAGAAACGATTGCTTAAACTATCGCGAAAGAATCAAAAGAAAAAATGGTGCGCAACGAGAAGCCAGCCAAGGGTCGGCGAACGCCCGCATCGAAGACGATAATTATGCATGAGCTAAGAAACGAGAGGCCTCGGGAATCCGTGAAACAATTTATACGGCCTTATAGGGCCGCCTTTGGCACGCGAAGCGCATATCTTCCTCTCCCCCTCCTGTCTCTCTCACTACAGCTTATACACAGCCGGCTCGAGATTAGTCGACCCCTCCCTCTCTCTGATTTCGTCTCCCTCCTTCCAACCCCACATTGGCGTTTTTTTTTTTTTTTAATTCCGAAGAGAACTGCGCCGAACCTATCCGGATCGCGCGCGCGCGCGCTCCGAGTAACGCGGCTATTTCATTCTCTTTCTGACGCCCAATACGGTGCTGTATAGAGCTTCATTAAAATGCAGCGATCTTTTTCCCCCTCGCGAAAGCCGAGATGGGTTCTCCGCGAATCCTTTTCCTAAACCGACACGATCCGAGCTCGCCGCCCGCGTTCGGTGCGCCGTCGCCTTCGACTTCGCGGCGACAGCGGCACGAAATGGTTCGCGCACTACATACCGTTATTGCTCAAAAAAAAAAAAATCGATTTCCCATTTAAGTGAAAGAGGCGCGGACGCGGTCATCGATGCACATTTTTCTTTTACCGCGGCGGAGGTGTACGCAGTGCATAACCGCAGCAGGAAAAAAAAAAAAGACCGGCGCGGTAGCACCACAGAGCGGCTGGCGACCTTTTCCTCTCCGTGATCAACTAACTATAGCAAGTGCTCGAGACACTTCCGCTGTGGGAATCTTCTCATTGAATATGCCTCTTCTACAGTGTATGCCCGCGGGCAAGTTTCCGCCTATACTTTTGTGGAATACGCACACAGTTGGACACTACACAATAACATTTGGGCGCGCGCTCTGTTAGGCGCGTGATCACGAGATGTCGCAGCAACTGCTTATGCTCACGCGCGTCAGTTTTTAAATGTAAGGTGCGTACGCAGCGAAAGAGGCAATACGACACCGATATATATCAATTAGTCGCTGATGACGAACACATTGCAACGTATAGAGGTATAGTGTGGCTGTGAAAAGGCTTAATTTAGTCGTCGCGATAGAACGCATACCTATACGGAAGGTTACATGACAACAAGTTCGACTGCTGGCCCGAGGGTCGCGGGATCGAATCCCGGCCGCAGCGGCTGCATTTTCGATGGAGGCGAAAATGTTTGAGGCCCGTGTACTTAGATTTAGGTGCACGTTAAAGAACCCCAGGTGGTCGAAATTTCCGGAGCCCTCCACTACGGCGTCTCTCATAATCATATCTTGGTTTTGGGACGTTAAACCCCAGATATTATTATTATTATTACATGACAACAAGTGTAGTGATTCAATCAATACTCGCACGCGACAGGACCATTACGAACAGCAAGAATTCTCCATATGCCATCATCGACTCCAGGTATGTCAGACAACAATGTATACGGTACTGAGACAACCGCATATCGCTCCCCCCCCCCCTGTCCCTTCAGATTTTCGGAGCCCATCATACCAAGCTCAACGACGTAGTATGGAAGTCAAGCTCCGTCACCTGGACTCAAGACCGCTGACAGAAAAGAAGATCTTGGGACCTTGGCCTACGGTCTCGCATACGCGCAAGGCCACGAAAGCCCTCTTGTGCTTCTTGAGGACCACCGGACTTCACGAGCGCCTGTGAACTAACAGCGCGAGTTCGTGTTGTGTAGTTCATCCATCCCTTTCTTGCTCTTCTTCCTTCTTCTTTACCCTTTCTTTTCTATTATTTCCCCTTCCCCCACCCCAAGTGCAGGGTAGCCAACCGAGCCAAAGCTTGGTTAACCTCCCTGCCTTTCCTCTTCGTATCTCTCTCTCTCTCTCTCGGAGCCAGCCTGGCAATGAACGCCGCGGCTTTTCCATTCCCGAAAAACATCCGATTCGGGCCGGCGAACCTCAGCGACCTGCTCTTCCTTGACCGTCTCCAGAGATCTTTTCTTTTTCTTTTTGTCAGAGGCTGTCTTCCATCCCTTACCCACCTTCCTTTGGCAGGCAGGCCCTTCTTGGCCTTACGAAAATAAAATACGAATCAAGCACGGAGCGGATGGTGGCGCTGTGGATGTGCAGCCGCGGTTTTCGACTTGGAAGAGGGGGGGGGGGGGGTTCCCGGCCGGCGCCCGCTTATCGTGTTCGGCCAGATGTCGGAAGCCACGTTATACCGCCGGCAAAGTGTGAAACGTAAAAGGAGTGCCCCTCCTGCACCCCCACCCCCTCACCCCACAGCGGGCAGGGACGGCGGCCGCCGAAGGACGGAAAAAAAAAAAAGACACGAGAAAGAACCTTGAAAAAAAAAAAAAGAAGAGGAAAACTTAAGAAGTGCGAGAAGCCGCGAAGGGAAACGTTAGCGAGAAGTGGTACCAGTTATACAAAGAGAGACAGACACTCCGGATTCTTCCAGAGCGACAACGACAACGAGTGGATGGAGGTGAGAGAGAAAGAGAGAGGGGGGGGGGGTGATGAGCAATAGCGAAGAACGTCTTATGAGAGCGTGAAAAAACAAATAATGAAAAAATAAATAAAGCACGAATAAATAAGGAAGAGAAGCGACGGAGATTGGAAAGACCATTACACTCGGCGCTGTGTCGTCGTCGGCCGCTTGTTAAAGGCGTTCGATAAAAGGAAAGACGACTGACCCTATGGGTCTCGACACAGAAACATGGCAGTATCTGTCTGTTCGTGTTTTATTCCTGTTTTCTTACCCTCTTCTATTTTGTATGGCCACCTCGCGGAAGCTTGGAATAAGGCCACAACTAACCGCGATGCACTGAAGCCTAGTGTGCCGTCTCTCTCTCTCTCTCTCTCTCTCTCGTGTGTGTGTGTGTGTGTGTGTGTGTGTGTGTGTGTGTGTGTGTGTGTGTGTGCGTGCGTGCGTGCGTGCGTGTGTGTGTGTGTGTGTGTGTGTGGTGTGAGTGAGTGAGTGAGTGAGTGAGTGAGTGAGTGAGTGAGTGAGTGAGTGAGTGAGTGAGTGAGTGAGTGAGTGAGTGAGTGAGTGAGTGAGTGAGTGAGTGAGTGAGTGAGTGAGTGAGTGAGTGAGTGAGTGAGTGAGTGAGTGAGTGAGTGAGTGAGTGGTGAGTGAGTGAGTGAGTGAGTGAGTGAGTGAGTGAGTGAGTGAGTGAGTGAGTGAGTGAGTGAGTGAGTGAGTGAGTGAGTGAGTGAGCGAGCGAGCGAGCGAGCGAGCGCGCGAGCGAGCGCGCGCGCGCAAGGATCACCATGACGCCCTCTGGCAAAAAGAGTGTTCCACACTCGCCGCCTTGGCTACGAGCAGCGCTGGCTAACACTCCCAGAGATTACGCATACAGAAATAACTAACTAGGTGGACTGAAAAGCGCCATCCTTCGCAGCTAGATTGGTAGAGCATCGGACGCGTAATTCCAATGTCGTGTGTTGGGATACCACCGACGGAAAGGGTAATTCAACTTTAATTCACTTCAATTTACGTCATAATTACCGCACCACAGTTGAATACAACGGCTGACATCCTCTACGCTTTCCCTGGCCTGATTGTCCGTTGGGTTCACTTGGCTGTGTCTAAACATAGAAACGAGCCCCCCAAAAAAATTCCCCTTCATGACAGACTGACTGATGGATATAGGTAGATGCCGCAACGCCATTCCCGCAACGCCCGCGCGAACCTTTAATCTGAGCTGACTATCTCTGTGTCCCTCAAATAAAATGATGAAAGGCGGGACGGACTGTGCATCTGTATACTGTAGCCACACGTGCGTGCGATCCGGGGCTCGCCAAGTCCAGGCAGCGAGCCGAAACCGTGCCGCTCCGAACGAACAGCCCCCGGTGAAAGCACGCACGGAATGTCGCGGCACACTGGCGCAAGCCGGCCGCCGGCACGCCGCCACTAGCTGTTACCGCAACGACTGTTCAGAAAGGCCTATCTACACACACACACGACCGTACAGCACCAGCATTGCCTCACCGACAGCGCGGCGGCCGAGCGGCGGCGACGAAATAATGCACGCCGGACGAGGCTTCCATTTAATTAGCCCGGCGAAATAGCGCGGCCCGGGAGGAATGGGAGGAGTGAGAGTGTCGAAGAGGGGAGGAGGGAAAGGGGTGACGCATATACTCTCTCTTCGATAATCCGGCTTTTGTCTCTGGAGCGTCGAAAAAGGTACGTGAAAGGATTCGGTGCGAAAAAAAGAACTAAGAGGAAAGTATAAAGCCTTTAGCTCGGAAATTAGGAAAAGACAGCCCGGCTAACAACAATACATAGCGACGAAGAAAAAGGGAGAGAGAGAAAAGAAAAACAGGGCATGGGAAAAGTTGGGGACAGCGGAATGAATTCCTCAAGAGGCCGGTCGGGAAGGATCTGCCGAGCAGATTATGCCGGGAAATGTGCTCTAAAATGGAAGAGGCCCATGAAGAAGGAGGAGGAGAGAAGGGAGTTGGAGGGTATCTTAGCGGGGGAGAAGGAGAGGAGAGGGGACAGCATCGACAGGAAAGCCAAAGTTGGCCGCGCGGTGAGAGACGAACGAGTCAAAAGACAATAAACAGCGGCCGGAACGGATAGGCAAATTCGCGTCCCGGAAGAAAACAAGACATCGTTTCGCGACGCGAGCGAAGGAAAATGGGAAACGATGAGATCGAGCAGAAGCGAGAAGGTCAGAGAAGAAAGAAAAAAAGAAAGGAGAGAGAGAGAGAGCGGGAGGACGGAATTTCTCCATAAACGGGTTCGATCGCAGTCGCTCGGTTCGAAGTGAGCGATCGCCGCTCCGTACCTCGTAAATTATAAACGAGAGGCGGACGCAGATTCGCACTCGGAGAGAACAAAAAAAAAAAAAATAATAATAATAAGAGATACCGGCAGTGGGTCGACCGGGGAGAAGCAGGGCTAAAAAAAAAGGAAAAAGAAAGCTCCGAAGAACGAAAAAAAAAAACAACTAAGCAATATGATGGACAGAAAAGAGAAGGGGGGGTATCAAGGATAAAAGTAAGAGCCAGACGGCCGAACGGCCTTTTTATACACGAGGCCACTTCTCTCTCGTCCTAACCCCCCTCATTTGTTTTGTTTTTGCATTCCTTTCCACAGCGTGGTTTGCTCCTACCGCGCAGTTCGTGTCCGGTACTCATCAACTGTCGTGCGTACAGTGCAAAGGGGGGGGGGGGAGGGTATATAGGCCTGATTCGCGAGACTTATGTGCCGGAAGCAGATGAAACTACGTGGGGGACTGAAAAGGAGAAAGAAATGAAAAGCGAGCACTAGGATGAATGCGAAGAATGCAAGCCAGTAAGCCATTGGCTTCTATAGGATCGGTAGAGCCATCTATCGGTGCGTCACCGAAAGTAGGGTTGGCTACGCGCATGCGCGCGTATTCTACAAGGGCACTATAACGAGGTACGGACAGAGCACCGAATGCCGAACACGTGTAGTAGAGTGATCAGCAGCGTTATAAGTCAAACCCGGATATATCGAATCTGAAGGGGAACACAAAAGGTTTCTACATACAAGTAATTCGATTTACCGCATTTATTCGAATCTAAGACTATGCTTTTTTCGAAAAAAACGATGTGCGAAAATGGGGAGTTCGGCTTAGATTCGAGTACAATGACTAAGTTTGTTTTTCTTTTTTTTTTTTTTTGGCCTTGCGAATTTCGGGGGTCGGTTAGAATCGGGGCCGGCCTAGATTCGAGTAAATACGGTATAAAATATTGTGTATATCCTATATATATTCGAGGGAAGTTCACAACTGCTCGATATAAACAGTAATTCGTTATATATGAGTTCTATATATATGAGGGTTTGACATATAATACGCGGAACCATAAAAATGAGGACATGCCGCTTGTAAGTGCGCAATCTTGATGAGCATGTGACAGCTTGAGAATTTCGATCACAGCGGCAATGAATGCAGTATTCTTACGGAGTTGTGTTATTGGTACTACCACAGTACTGTAACCGTCTAGTATATACTGGAGCAACGAAAATGATGGTTATTAGGATGATTAGTAGACATCTTCGCTGTGGAACGGAACGTGCAGCCGCAAGCCCCACATGTTATTTAGGTTATTATGCAACTTTAATGGCATGATATGCGCACACCTACATACCTTAGTTCCCGCTCCTCGCTCTCTATAATAAGCACTCGATTACGCCATCCTGCGGCAGTGTTCCCATTTTTTACTGGACGTCGTCTCTATATATGCGCCATTAATCTTTCAAGCGTCTCTTGATTATGTTCGCCACGCCAGCATGCTTGCCCTCTCATTACTATCGTTCACGGAGACAGATTCTCCTTGACGTATATTGCGCCACTCACAACAATATAACGGGCGATTATATATGCAGCAAGGGGACAGGTGGCGACATCTCGCGGCATAGTGTTCAAACACGAAGCGATAAACAAGTTCCCTGCCGTTTCATGAGCGTTCTCGCCGAATGAAAACCACGAGATGCGATACTGTTATTACTACCAGCATGTTTTCACCAGCAACTAAATGGGCCCCGGCAAACAAGTAAATAACTGCGTTCCATTCAACTTCGCAAGGGGGCGCTACAAGCTCTGCGTCTCGCGGCTGCATCTCCTGTATGGCGTGAATTGAAACAGGCCCTAAATCGCTAACGCTGTATTAATTAGACGCAATCAGAAACGGGCGTCACGGTTGACTATGTCTAGTGACGCAACGATCAATGCGAATTTCGCTAGACTTCACGGAAGATCGTATCGTGAACCATATTATTCTACGGGATATCACCAGTCCTTAAAGTAAATATTTCCTTTCCCAAAACTGATAACGTGCGAGGCAGACGATAATCGCGTGGTGCTGGGATAGGGAGACCCCGCTGACTACCATCACCTACAGTACAAATAGAGAAAGTACCAAGACGACAACGCTTAGCTATACAACAAGCCCTACGGATACCACGCCTCCGCATGCTTTCGCAAAATACCAACGCATCAGCCCTAGGCGCCATCACAGGTAGCGGAATCATGTAAGGAAAGGGGCTGGGAAGGCCTCAACTTCGAAACGTCCGTGAACGGTCCGACACCTATATTTATCGAACCACGTGAAAAACTAGAAAAGACCGCGAGGCGGGATGCCTTGGCAGCCGTCATCGGTTTCGTTTATTTGCTGCTTTTTCTTTTTTCATCAACTTTTCTTTCCTATTTCGCTCCCCTCGCATTTAGTCCCCGCACAGCCCGGCTATTTCCTTTTCAACGGATCGGCCCACTCAGTAGAAGCGAAAAGAAGTTGTCTTATCGAAGAAGGCTGCGAAAATAACAAAAACATATAAATAAATAAAAACGCGGATTTTCCCGTTGCGCCAGGCATTTCGCGTTGCCTGTGGTTATATACGTCTCGGAACGGTAAATTGCGAGAGAGGGGCGTGCAGGGATCTTAACTGAACGAACACAGAAGAAAGAGGAAACAGGCTTGAGAAAGAAGAACTAATCAAATGATAAAAACGAGTAGAAAACGCACGCGTACAAAAAAAAAAGAAAGAAAGGAAAACAGAAGCGCCTGTTGTTAATAGGAGAGCTAGGTTAGTCGTTAATTTACGCACGGTCTCAAGCGCACAGGCTCGTTGTTGCACCACGACAAAGTGGGACCGACGAGACAATGGCCACCGGGAGCAAACGAAACGCTGAATGGTAAACAGAGACTACATCACATACAAAGTGAGCCCAGATTGGAGGGCACGAAACTGCTATAGGGAGAGACAGAAAAATGAAGGCACAGAAAGAGAACGAGCAAAAGGGCAACAAGGGATACACGCGTAGCAAGCATAAAATGACGGCGTGCCTGAGGATCGCGGCATGTCCGCGCTTCGCGCGCGGACTGCTTGCTAGCAGGGGCGGCGGCATCCCTTTATGCACTCGTAAGGCACAAGCCTGCAGCTCGTATAACAGGTCAACCTCTCCTCTGTCCCTTCCACCTTTTCTCTTCTCGTCCGGAAAGAAAGAAAGAAAAAAAGAATAATAATACCATCCGCTCCCAACCACGTTGCCAGGCCAAGGCATCGTCGTGAGCATGGCGCGCGCGTGATCTCGCATCCCGCGACGCGATGCAGCGCGCAGGAAGCGACGGTCGGTACACACCGAGGCAGACTCTCTCTCTCTCGCAGAGAAGCCGCGGTAATGAAACGCACAGGTGCGGCGAAAAGGGGGCCTCTCAATAAATAAAAAAAAAGAGACAGCGGCGCGAAAACGAGGAACAAAAAAAAAAAAGGCGAAGCCACCCGAAAACACGCACGTGTACAAACTGCACTCACGGACGCACGGAAGCGCCAACGCAAGCGTGCGTGCGTGTGTGCGCGCGCAGCTATGTATGTAACACAAATGAGGCTGCGTTAAATAACAAGAACCCGCACCGGCGGAAGGTGGCGGGTCAGGGGGTCACACACGCTCTCCATAGGGCCTGCTGCGGTGCATAAGATATAGGCTTTACGCAGGCGTTAAAAGTGAACACGCCGCAGTGTTTACACGCGCCGTTGCCGAAAGCCTCCTTCTCGTAGAGTCTGTATCGTCTTGTCACTGCCTCTTTCTTCGCAGCACGCTGCGGCGACCTTATATAAGGACGGCCGCGCTCTCGTCCTGCCCTGCTCATTTGCATACGTTGAGTTGATGAAGTGTTCGTCCCCGTGCCAATTTGTATAACTGTATGATTGTCCACTACTACAGCTATTACGCAAGAGAAGAGCAGTAGCTGGCGCCACAGACAGGCAACAACCTCTTATTAAATACGTTTAATAAATACTAATTATAAGTACTACTACTACTACTACTACTACTACTACTACTACTACAACCAACACTACAACTACTACTACTACTACGTCTGGCACCTCGTAATAACGTTTGGCGGACCGTGCGAACGAAGAGACAGAGCCAGAAAAAAAAAGAGTTTGGAGACATCCTTCCGTGAAGGCCGCCAAACGAAGCCGACATGTTTAAGAAAAGAAGTCGCTCTCACCGGTTGTTCAGACAGGTGCTCGCCTGATAATGTTGCTCCCAGCAAAACCTGAAATGAGAGAAAGAAAAAGAACAACAACATTAAAGTCACATACACGTCCACACGTGAACATAAAGACGCTTTCCTCGTCAGGGTCATTCACGAAAGTAATGAGCGAGGGCATGTTATACGGGTGACATTCGAAAGTCATGACGTGCTTTGAGATAACCGTAATATAAAGTGTCTCAGCTACGTTCAGCGAAGCTTGAAGAAACGACGTGTAAAAATCTTTGAAATACACGGTTGTCAGACCTATAGGTCATCTAGGAGCCCTATATTCAGATAGCCTCACGTATCTTCTGTTGCTTGTAATCACTGAAGCGCTATATCCGCGCTGTCGCTGATCAGGTCACACATTTTTTTGCAGGTCACATAAATAAATAAATAAATAAATAAATAAATAAATAAATAAATAAATAAATAAATAAATAAATAAATAAATAAATAAATAAATAAATAAATAAATAAATAAATAAATAAATAAATAAATAAATCGTAGTTCCGGTCGTCATTTACAAAAAAGAATCTCATCAGCTATTCAAGAGAGTGGGCGCAAGCAAACCGGTCGGGGTGAAGGTGGCTGCACTCTTTAGAAACCAAGTTGCCAAGGAGACGCGAGCACCCTGGCCTGGACCACGATAGCAGAAAAGCTCGCGAAACTGGTGAGGCGGACAGGCGATGAGATTTAAACTTTGTGCAAAAGCGAAATGGCTAGTCGAATCAGATATTACAGCCACACTGTAATACATGCCCGTTACCGACAGGCGAGTTCAATTCAGAACCATCCCCGTTTCACCTCCCCCATTACCCAACAGCCTGCTTTCTTTCTTTTTGGCGTATACCGCAAAGTAACTATGGACGTAACGGCATATAGGAGACATCCCCTTCTCACAAACTGCGAGGTGAAAAAGAAAGCAGATGTAACACACGGCGCGCGCAAATCTTCTCCAACATTCTCCTCCCCTTCCCTCTCGGAGAACTCGCGGCATTCCAGTGCGTGTTGCGCAGTCAAACGAGATCACACGCGTTCTCGTCCAGCAAAATGTATCGGCGTCTACTGGGGACTGGAACGACGGAATAAGAAGCGTGGCGAGTGGGAAAGATCGACACTCATCCGGCCATCGCGACGCCCCTCACGTCGCGTCCGTTGAAAATCCAGGCACGCTCCTACGGACCGTACACTCGATTCGGGCTCGCTGCACACACCCGTCCCCTCCTGCTCCTTACGATAAAAAAGAAAACAATAAAAAAATACGCGTGGTCGCGCTGTACCATCGCAGACTCCACTGTCACTGAGAAGAAGCGAACTCCCGTTTGCCTTCAATAACGATCGGCCGCCGTTAAGTCAGCGGACGGGGCCAGTGGGGGAGGGGGGGGTGCTTGCGCCACGCACGTATACGCCGGACCTACACGGTGCGGGAGACGTGCGCATCGTGGGCACCTTTCTTCGGTGACTATGCCACGCGCTTGATCTTCGTGTCTCCGATGGCGATCAGCAAAGGCCTGTCCGCTTGCGTCATGGCCAGCAGCCGTGGCGAAACGCACTAGTGCCCACCCGTGCGCGGACGAGAAGGGAAGGGGTGCAGGAGCGCTAACGATCGTAAATATCAATCGCAGCAGCCATTCGAAGTCGAAGGGAGCGTTGCAAGTTCAATCACACGATCGTTCCGTGGCAAGTAATTCGAGGTATAGGACATGAAGATTTTACAAACTTTCGCTATAGATTGCTCATGGAAATTCACTGCTTTACCTTTATTTTTCAGAGAAAAAAACATGGTACAAACGTTTAACGCCTATCCGGTCTTTCATAATGCGCATATCTTTTACCTTTACCATCACAAGCAGCGACGAAACACTACGCGAGATCATAGCCATACAGTCGAGCGTACGGATGGAGTAGTTTATTTGCGATCTTTTCAGATCGTCATCACTGATTCGCGCAATCATTTCAGTTTTTCTCGCCGAACAGAATCAGTCGCCGAGAGAGATCTCGCGTCACGGAGCGGCGCAGCCCCGGGCTAACAAACTGCCGTGCCTCGCGAAGCGTCCCACTTATGCTAACGACATCAACCAACAAACGCACACTATTCCAAAGTTTCGCCGCCTGCCGGCGGCAGGCAGTAGTACACAGAGCCAGCTAGGCGCGTATAGGCCGTGTACAACACGAGCCGCACTGCAGCGACCACCACGCAGGCATTACAGGGAAGAGCGGGCGCGACTCGCTCGCCAAATGCCGCGCGCACTACACTTCATGCTTGAAGTGCGTGCCCCCTTCAGAGAAATGAGCCCGCGCCCATGGGGACTGCGAACAGCGGCGGCCGAGGCTTTAAAGGATTGCGCCGCGCGGCGCACCAGGCGAGCCCCGGGGTCATAAAAACGGACTTATTTCCGCTTCTGTGAGAGGCACTCGTCGAAGAGCAAAGCGCGGCATTGCAGAGAGCGCTTCGTTTGCCCAGAACGCCTCGCGCTAGCATGGTGCTTCCGCCGCCCACCGAACTCACTCGAGTCGTGCAGCCTCCAAATGGAAAAAGAAAACACCAAAGATCGCGTTTTCATCAAAGGCCGAGCTACTCGTATACCGGCATCCAATTAGCCGCATCCGATGAAAGGATTCCCGCGCAGGGGGACCGGTCCCACCAACATTCCCGCGCGCACGTGACGGCTCTTTATGCCAACAGCCGGAAAAAAAAGACGGTTTGGCAGAGATGGCTGCCCCCGAGTGGTCCTTGCGGAATCCGAACACTAGGGCGTGGGGGTCGAGAGGAATGAAAGGGGGACCCAAACCAACAACTCACGCCCCGTTCCCGCTCGCGTCGGCTTCGCCGCCTGACACTCTAACCTTGCGGGCCCAAAGTCGCAGCAACGCGCACCGTGTAGGAACCTAAACGTGCGGGGAGGCTCGCGTCGTGCGTAAAGCCTCTCGCTAATTTTGCGCTAGCAGATAGGCAGCTTCAAGAGCTCCCGGCGTACACACTCGGCAAAATAAAGCCCCCGCGTAATATATGCACAACGGCACAGCCAAAGACGTGCAATCTTCGATGCGCCAACCCTTTCGCAGCGGGAGTCCGAAGCCAGCAATCTCCTGCGGCGGGATACCAAGGGCGACGGAGTATCAAAGCGACGGCTACGAACTAACAAGGCGACTAGCGACCTTGCTCCCTTATAATTGGATAGGCTTTCGGTGACATCTTATACTCAATGGCTTCGCAAAACTCTTCCAACACCGGATATCCAGTACACTAAACACGAGCACGCCGCGGCCCGCTGGTGAAGCGATGGTGTTCACTTTGTGGCCAAGTGCCTCCGAGCTCCGCGCCTGCCAGTCGCGTCACGAGTTTCGGAGACCACTTGACAGCGAGAAGCGCGGCTCAGCCGAAATGACGAGACGACGGCGATGCCTTATTACGACGAGTACCGGCGCATCGCTTTGACGCGATAGATGCAGCACAGCGATGAAGTGGCGCGGCAGAAGTGCTCGCGCAAAATCCGACGGAAGCGGACATACACACGGATACCTCAACACGCGACGAGAATTCGCTCCAAATGATCGGCTCCCCTTTGCGCAAAAGTTACGAGTGGCGGCGGCCCTCAAACATCCTTCGGGTGCACGGAAAGCAATGAAAGAGGAGCTTTGCACCCAAGGGCCCGCACGAAATCGCGCACGCACTATCAGAAAGAGTGCGAGCGCGCATGTCAAGCGAGCGCGTTCACGTATACCTATACAGCGCTCGGCATGTTCGAGTGGAAGAGCCGAGTCAAGCTGCGCTCTTTTTTCGCCGCTACTGTGTATGATAGCATCCCGGTTGGCTCGAAGTCAAAGCTCGCCCCGGCCGCACTATAACGTCGAGGAACTAAACTCAACGGAGTAAAGGCTCACAGCGGGTTAGGAAATGAAAAATAAATCGCCTTTTCTACTTGTTCTATAGAAAAGTGCATTGAGCTCCCGCGTGTATATAGCTCATTCGTAGCCATGTTGTCATGTTGGCAAGCAATGATTGACTGGGTGGTTGACGAAAGCGTCATCCCACTGAAGTTAGTTTCATTTCATTTGTTTGTTTGACAATACATGATTGTCGTGGTGCAGGAGACCAGGGGCGTAGCCAGGGGGGGGGGGGGGGGGCTTATGGGGCTTCAGCCCCCCCCTAAATTTTTCGTGCTCTCATACACCAACAACCAGCGGCGTCACCCGGGTGGTGGGATTTATTGGGCTTCAGCCTGATTATCATTTATTCTATTATTTATCTTTTTCTGAGCCTGAAAATGTTAGCAGAAGCAAGTTTGATATCGGGCTGTACACAGATGGCTCAAAGGTGGATGATGACACAAAACATCAACTGCTAGCTTCTCCTTGTATTCCTCCGCCATGCTATATGTTTAAGTCTATGAACGATTTTAAGCAGAAACGAAGGTTTACGTGGCTTGTCTGGACAGGCACCGATGGCTTAGCTACTCAGCGCTTCAAGAGGGTGCGTTTTGCCGAGTGTGTGTTCTTTTTAGCAGAAGTGAGATTGGCAAGGGCCAACATGCGCGCACTAAGGCCCTCGTATCCAAGCCATTTCAAAAGTGGAAGCACGCCCTCGAAGTCTTCGGTGCACATGAATTCACTAAATATCACACTGACGCTCATCTGGTAGCCGATAGTTTTCTTCAAACCTTCTCAGGATGTGTGCCCAGTGTTGTTGATCAACTGGACCATGGCAGGCAAATTCAAATAGGAGAGACCCGAAGGAAGTTACAGCCTATTGTTGAGACAGTTCTCTTTTGCGGGCTGCAAGGTGTGGCTCTCCGTGGACATAAAGACAGTGGTCCCATGGATTCAAGCACAGCCTCCTCTACAAATACAGGCAACATCAGAGCGCTGATTCGCATGCGCGCGGATTGTGGCGACACAGATATAAAAAAGCATTTGGAAAGTTGCCCAAATAAGGCCTCATATTTTAGTCCAGATGTACAAAACCTCATTATAGAAATCTCTGCTGCAATCATCAAGGAAAGCCTAGTCGCAAAAGTAAACGCTGCAGGCTGCTTTTCCGCACTTGCTGATTAAACGACGGATGTTGCTGGTATCGAGCAGCTTACTGTTTGTGCAAGGTACCTTAATAAGGATGCGAACGGAATCGAAGAAGTGTTCTTAGGCTTTGTGCCAATTCACGACCAAATGGCCGGGCCCTCGCCGACACCATCATAAGGCTCCTTATAGAAATGGGAATTAACATGCAGCATCTCCGTGGTCAAGACTACGATGCTGCAAGTTCGATGGCCGGCAAAACGAATGGTGTTCAAGCTGTTGTTCGTGAGAAATATCAAGCCGCACTCTATGTACTCACTGCGCGTGTCACTCCCTTAAGGCTCATTCACACCGGCGACTAGGAATGGTCGCGCGACCGTTTGCGACTGGAAGTCAAAAAGCGACTCAAAGCGACCGATGTTCACACCTGCGTGCGACTTATAACCGTCGCCATATAGAATTCACGTCTGCTCGTATACAGCTTGCATTGCCGTTGCCCCGTAAAATAGGCTGACGTCCTGTTTCTGCGCATCTGATTGGTTCAGAGGTTTGCGACTGCAGTCGCGCGACTGAAAAATTGAGCAGCGAGCGACTGAGCCAAAGCAGTCGCTTTGCGACCAAAACGGCCATTTGCGACCGTTTGCGACCAGTCGCTTTGCGACTAACTTAGTCGCGCGACCGTTGCTAGTCGCCGGTGTGAACGAGCCTTTAATCTAGTTGTGTGTGCGGCATGCTCCATCACAGACATTCGAAACTGTTTTGGGACTCTGAAAGCGACGTCAGTATTTTTCCGTAAATCTTCTAGCCGCTCACACGTTTTGCGGAAAATGATAAGTTTGAGCTGCCCTGAGTCTACAAGGCGGCGCCTTTTGGGACTATGCGAAACGCGCTGAGCCGAGAAGCACGATGCAGTGCTTTCATTTGTGAGCCTCTTTGAGCCGTTGATCGCAGCACTAGAGGAGATTAAGTTTAACGGAAATGGCGAAAGTCTAGTGCAGGCAAACAGTCTAATGTTGGCACTCTTCTCACCAGCGTTCCTTGTAAGCCTGCATGTGACGGAGCACGTGTTAGCACTGACTTTGCCACTGTCAAAGAAGCTGCAGACGAGGAGTATCGACATGAGCGCTGCCATTGACGACATAGAAGTGGTACAGCAGACAATTGAAAGTGACCGCAAGAACACGAATGCTTCTTTCTCAAAAATATTTGCAAATGTGCAGGCATTGGCAGAAAAACTGAATGTGGAGATCACCATCCGTCGAGCCGGTGTCCGGAAGCAAAACCTTGGGAGCAATGCATTCGAAAGCGCGGAAGAATATTTTCGCAGAGCCCTGTTCATTCCGTTCATGGACCATGGTACTAGCCCAGTTAAACCAACGGTTCGAAAAGCACATGGCACTTCTAAAGGACTTTTCATTAATTGTACCATCCGCAATACCACCAATGCAAGATGATCGGGAGAAAGGAGCAGAAAATCTCCTGACCGTTTTTGCGCATGACGTCGAAACGAGGGCTGGTATTGGAGAACTGCGACTATGGTGGACAAAGTGGGCGAACAAAGCAGCAAGCCAGTGCCCCAGTACAGGAACCGATGCCCCCTCTCATTGCGACAGCAGGTTCTATCCGAATGTGTACAAGCTACTCCGGATTCTAGTCACCCTTCCAGTGACCACTGCCAGCGCAGAGAGAACGTTTTCAAGCATACTTAAGAACTACTTGCGCTCCACGATGTCTGAGGAACGCATGGTTGGCCAGGCACTTCTGTACGCCCACAGGAATGTCGACATCAGCGTGTCGGAAGTCATTGACCGTTTCGCTAAGCTTCCTCGCCGGGTCAACGTTGTCCTTTGATACCGAGCAGGACAAAAATCATCGCTAACGAAAGGAAAAGACACTGCTGTTCCGGAGTTCAGGTCAATGAGCCCGTAATTCTGACGCAATATTATTGTTCACCACCTTTTAAAGCCGTGAGGATTTTGTACCTTTTAGCAGTTAACACATGTGACATAATATAAACATAAGAATACGGGCATCAGGTGGACATTACCAGCCAATCGACAGCTTCACCTTGTTCACTGAGAGGTCGGCATACGCGGCGTTACCAAACAAATTCAACTATTGGGAAGCCGTACCAGCAGCATTGTTTGTTACTTTCATTTGTCGTTTTTGTTCTTTATTGATTTCTGAACTAGAAGCGGCAACCTTCCTTTTATATTGAGTGCACAATAGTGGTTCGCACTTTTAAAACAGTTTTGAAATAGTTTCTTTCGTTATTTCTGCGCTCTTCCTTTATAGTTCTGTCCACATGGTGCGTCCGAGAGAGCAGCTTGGCCCAAGGACATATCAGTTGGGCATTATGTATAGTGATCATTGCTTAGTTCCGTTTATTGATTGCATATTTAAATATACATTTGTGAAGTTTTGCGTAAGCATACTGCGCACTGTTTCCGGTGACATGTTTTTCCCGTATTCGAGGTGTACTTTCCCATTCTTACTTTTCTCTGGCCGCATCATTTGTGCAAAAAGATGAACATTTTGCGTTAACAATCTGCATTAAAATATTTGATCTCGTCCTGGTTATTTTGTGGACTTCATTGTTTTGTTATCAGGCGCTTCTTCTGTTCAAAACTGATGCAGTTCCGAAGTTTACGTGATATTTGCCGTACCTGTTACACACACAAAAAAAAATATTGAAAAGATTGAAGACAGTTATTCCCGGAAAGATTTTGCGGGCATGCCAACATAATATTTTTACGAAAAAAAAAACACATTTCTTACTCGTTCTTAACAGAGGGCAGCATTCAAGAAGTGATTTGCAGCATCTAATACAAACTGTCACTGGTAATACATGTTAATGTTAATACCAGTGACAATGTATGTACATGGTAATACATGTACATACCCACGCCGCTTTTGGAAAGTTATGAAACCGGACGACAAAACCACAGTCTCTCTTTGTGACACTTCTGGATCCCCCGTTGCCGATTGCGACGTTCCATCCGTCAACTCTGCATTTTGTTCCGTCTTTACTAACGAACCTAACAACGAACTTCCTGATTTTCCGCATTTTGCTTTTCCGCCAATGCCAAAGATCGAATTCAATTCAGAGGGAATTGTAAAAGTTATTAACCAATTAAAGAACTCTTCGTCATGCGGTATAGATGGCATAAACGCCAAAATTTTGAAAAATACTAAACATGTATGCAGTTTCATATTGTCAATCATTTTTCAGTAGTCACTCGACACAGGTGAAGTCCCATTAGACTGGAGAGTTGGGAAGGTCATTCCGGTCTTCAAGAAAGGTGACCGCTCATTTGCAGGTAATTACCGACCAATCTCGCTCACTAGTGTTTGTTCAAAGATCATGGAACACGTCATCTTTTCTCATGTTGCTACATTTTTATCATCCGTAAACTTCTTTCACCCTAACCTTTCGTAAAGATCACTCATGCGAGACCCAACTAACATTATTCCTGCACGACATTCACCTTCATATGGACCGTAACATCCCAATTGGCACACTGTTCTTAGATTTTGAAAAAGCCCTTCGATAAGGTACCCCACTCCCGTCCCCTTCTAAAAACCTCGCGTCTAAACCTACATCGGCATGTTTTTAACTGGATTAAAGCATTCCTAACAAACCGTGAACAATTCGTGCATGTTAATGATCACTCCTCCGACCTCTCCCATGTCTTGTCCGGCGTGGTACCGTCCTAGGGCCTCTTTTATTCCTAATATACATTAACGATAGTCCGCTTTCCGTTGAATCTAACATCCGTCTTTTTGCTGATGATTGTGTCCTCTACCGCCCTATAAATAACCCCACCGATGTCTCCTCTCTACAGCATGACGTCTCACGCATTCAGCAGTGGTGTACCACCTGGTTGATATCCCTTAATGCGAAAAAAACATTACTAATTTCTTTCCATCGTCGCCGAAACCACACGCCGGCTACTTACACAATCAACAACTGTCATATAGCTGCTACTGACTCGATTAAATACCTGGGTGTCCATCTTTCGAGTGACCTATGTTGGGGCGACCATATAAATCACATAATTCACTCCGCTAACCGCGCTCTCGGGTACATACGGCGTAACATTTCCATGGCACCACCTTCCGTTAAACTACTCGCTTATAAAACCATTGTCAGGCCAAAACTTGAGTATGCATCTGCTGTCTTTGACCCCCACCAAACTAATCATATCGAAATACTTGAGTCAGTACAGAACCGAGCAGCCAGATTCATTGTTTCAGATTACTCCCGCTACTCGAGCGTCTCCGCCCTCAAATCCCAGTTAAATCTTTCTACCCTCGCTCTTCGTCGTCGTATTGCACGTCTCTGCGTTTTTCACAGATTCTTTTATTCAACCCGGCGTGACAACCACCTCATCCAGCCGGTCCATCGAGGTCATCGCACAAGTCATCCAAATGCTGTGATTCCGCCACGTGCCCACACCACCTCATTTCAGCAGTCCTTCTTTTTGCGCACCGCCCGAGACTGGAATGACCTTCCGAACGAAGCAGCAGTCATCTGCGATTTTGCGCGCTTCAATAATGCCATCCAGGAAGCAGACTCAACCACATCCTAACATACACCTTCATCGATACCGCCATTTTATGACGGCCACCCCTCATGTAAAGTCCCATACGGGACCTTTGATGATATAATAAATAAATAAATAAATAAATAAATAAATAAATAAATAAATAAATAAATAAATAAATAAATAAATAAATAAATGTTATTCATATACTTAGTCGTTCTAAAAATTCAATGAGGAGGTCGCGCTGCAACGTGAGCCCCCCCCGAACAAAATTCCTGGCTACGCCACTGCAGGAGACTAAAGGCGACATTACGAGTCACCTGACTAGGCCTCTAGCACCACACTGTGCATTCGTCACACAACGCAACTGCATTGGAAAAAGTACAAGAGCACAATGACATTACGGAGAACTATAGGAGAAAGCTTATACAAAAAAGACAAAGCTTCGGAAATGCGTTACATAACGTATCAATGCAAAGCAAATGCAGAATAAAAGAGAGCAATAGTAGTTTAAAAAGCGGTGTTCCACGGAGGAACATATATACAGACTTCCGTACATGAATATCCGCATGAATGGCTACATATATAACACTTTATACATACATATATGACAAAAGAAATAAATAAGTACATTCCAGGTTTCAAGCTACACAATAAATGAAATAACTAAATGTGCTCAAGGAAGTACATCTTCGACTTCTTTCTGAAAGACGATATGGAAGAAGTATGCCTTATCAAGGTTAGTACTTGGGGATGAATGTTTAGTAGATGAGGAACTTGCCATTTTAACAGTTGCTGACCATAGGTAGCGCTAGCTTTTGGTTTCAAAAAAGTAGAATGTCCGAAGTTGTAGTTTCGAATGTTGTTAGTGTAGGTAGCAAGAAATTGCTGAGGGTCATTTCTGTATTCCATAAATATAAGCTCAGAGAGACGATTGGTATATATTTCACGGATACAAAGAATATGCTCTGATGAAAAACAGGAGGATAGATGTTCATGGTATGATAAGTTACGAATGAAACGAATAGTTCTTTCTTTCTTTCCTTCTTTCTTTCTTTCTAGCGCGAACAATAGAAGACAAGTTAAAAGCTACAGTTGAGGACCTCTATTCGTCTCCCTATTAAAAGAACGTAGTAAGTCACGAAATCTCGCCACAAGAAAACAATTATTTTCACAAGCGGCGTCACTTCAATTTATTTATTTATTTTTTTATTTATTTGCAGTATGACATTCCACTCTAAGCTATCAGTCTTGCCTTGTTATTGTTAGCGTAGTAAAAGAACGAAAACAATGCGATGGCCCGTCTGAGCACGTCACAAGTGCCGAAACACAGGTCACTCTGCCATAGCGTAACCGTTTAGAGAACTCGTCGAGATTCCGGCACAGGCCGGTCAGAGGTGGACACGTACTGGGCACAGCGTACGAGCACTAATGGACGCGCATGCGCAGTGCATCGTCTCTAATACGGGCTTCGCTAGAGGACGAAAGAAGGCATCGATTGTCTCAAACGCGCTCGCAGATCCCGCAATATTAAATGCGAAGCATTTCTTAGCGAACTTCTGTGACTTTGAGCGTATCTATCTATCTAGCCGCCTACGACTTTGTGCCCTCCTGGCCGTTTCGTTCACAGGATGTACACCAAAAATTAGTATGGCGTAACATGACTTTATGATGAAAATAAATGATAGGTCATAGCATGAAAATCATGATATCCATGTCATGAACGACATGATTTACATGCTACTGTTTTCGTGCTCTTGCGGCCGTTTCGCCAGTTTGATATAAACCAAAATTGGTATGGCGTGACGAGAGTGTATGACGAACATAAATGACAGGTCCTAACGTGCAAATCATGACAGGCATGTCATGTACAGCATGACTTACGTGCCATGCTCATGATGCACTCGCGGCCGTTTCGCTAGCTTGATATACACCAAAATTCGTATCTGGCGAAGTGATTGTGTGACAAACATAAATAACAGGAGTTAACATGAAAATCATGACACGCATGTCATGTACAGCATGATTTACGTGCCACGCTCATGGTGCACTTGCGGCCGTTTCGCTAGCTTGATATATACCAAAATTGGTATCTCGCGACGTGACTATGTGACGAACATAAATACCAGGGGTTAATATGACAATCATGACAGGCATGTCATGTACAGCACGACTTACGTGCCACGCTCAGGGTGTGCTGGCGGCTGTTTCGCTAGCTTGATATACACCAAAATTTGTATTGAGTGACATGACTGTCTGACGAACATAAATAATAGGAGTTGACATGAAAATCATGACACGTATGTCACGTACAGCATGACTTACGTGCCACGCTCATGGAGCGCTGGCGGCTGTTTCGCTAGCTTGATATACACCAAAATTTGTATTGAGTGACATGACTGTCTGACGAACATAAGTAATAGGAGTTGACATGAAAAATCATGACACGTATGTCATGTACAGCATGACTTACGTGCCACGCTCATGGAGCGCTGGCGGCCGTTTTGCTAGCTTGATATACACCAAAATTGGTATTGCGTGACGTGACTGTGTGACGAACATAAGTAACAAGTGGTAACACGAAAATCATGACATGCATGTCATGTAGGGTATGATTTAGCCGCCACGCTCATGGTGCACTCGCACCCATATTGTTAACTGGATATATATCTAAATTGGTATGGCGTGACAGGAGTGCGTGACGAACATAAATAGCAGGTCACGCATCGTATATATGCAGCAGAATATATGTTTCATTAGCATGACATATGTCAGATTGTACACTCATGCATGTATGACACTCTCGCGATATGTAGCGAACTATATGTCACGACATGAATGACTTCATTAGCCTCAATGACAAACAAGACGATGTATGCAGCTATTTGCTGGCTGCTTCGCATTACATCGATTCCCACATTGCGTGGGATCAGCCGATTTTTTTTTTTTTGTCCCCGGCGGTACGAGCCCATGAACACGTAAGCACTTAATATCTTATAATATGTCCATTACGTTTCCCTACAGTCTCACTGAGATTGTCGCATAATAGCGCAAGAGAAGGTCGATCCCTTTCTTTCTCGCCTTCACGTGACATATTTCGATTCGATGTCAAAAAAAAAAAAGAATACTTCCACAAACTGGCGTCTAACAGCTACAGAGGCTTAATCATTGCTTTCCATGAAACCGAAAAAAAAATAGACAGCATAAAACAGCGAAACAGGAAGCGGCATCTATACATACACGGAGGACGCGAAGGTCGCTCACGTGGCTCAAGGGAACGGGCTGGCTATCAGCGCGAACGGCAAGCGAAAATCAATGAACGTTTTTAGACGTTTCCTCCTCGATTGAGGCTTCGCTGTATAGAGACAACGCCTTCTTCCATACAAAGAGCCGCGGTAGCGGCCGGTCTCGATGCGCAGGTATCAAGAAGGTCGCACACTGCAGGTAAACAAGGAGGCGTGCTGAGGAAGGCCACTGCAAAACGAAGCGGCAGCGGCGTTTCTGGGTCTCACGGGGGAAAACGGCTCCACGCTCTTTATTATTATTTCTTTTTACGAAGGCTGGCAGGTTTATGCGTTTATATACAGCTTAAGAAGTTTGTATGTATAACGTGGCAGCAGAAAGCACTGAACCGGGTTGATTGGCGGAACATGGGAGAGGCCTTTGCCCTGCAGTGGGCGTAGACATGATGGTGATGATGACGATGATGATGATGGTAGTTAGATTAGCGGAGAGGTTCGGTTTGAGGCCCCATAAGATTGCGCAGGATCGAAAAGATTGGGTCGTAGGGCCACGGAGAACAGCTACTATTATATGCAACGGCTTATACTTTTTTACATAATGCCTTAGTTGCTTGGCTATTCGGAACACGAATAGAACTTCCGTTCAGCACGACAGAAACCGGAACAGAGGGAAAACGTACGTGGGACAAGCACATTTTGGAACACGAGTCACCGTTGTATACAGTTGTGTTGGCTGTCAGAGAGAACGGTAACGTGCGGCGCCCCCTGAATCACAATGATCGCTTTCGCTGCAGCGAACTGGCCAGTTTGGAAAGATCGCGAGTCCTATCGTAACTCGTGAATATATAAATACCCCGGAGTCCGGAAGAATAGCTTGCACGGTTCCCCCTGGAAATGAGCACCCCGCCTCGTCGATTCCAATGGCGCCCCTTTGTTCCCACTTTCACGAAGGACAATGCGATACAAGCTACGCCCGGTGCGCGGGGATATAGCATAGGGAAGCGAGCGTGGTCGTACCAAAGCAGCGGACCAGATAGTATGGAAAAGATGCAGCGCGCGGCGCTTCGATCACCGACCTATTCAACCTTCGAGCTGTGGAAGCTGGGATATCAAAACAACCACACTGACAACCATTTCCTTTGCCTAAGTTGGGATTTGGCTCTGTGTACTGCCTTCAGACCACTCACTGAGCAATTACTTACGCCGCAAATTTTGTCGGGGAACGCTAGCTCATACAACAACCGAATCACTCATCCCCCCCGAGCAGCCCTTGGGGGGTCTTGGAAAAAGGTACTATTGTCTTTGTGGATGTAGGGTGGCGGTGTGCAACGTATATGCAAGCAGCACACTCGTACAACGAGAGGTTGTACTTGGTGCGCGGAGGGAAGGGAAATAACGAGATGAGGAGATGGCTTCCTCCGGAGCCAATACAAAAACAACTTCGCCGCGGCGCGGCGGCGTCTACTCGCCGAAGCTACGCTGGCGTCGTTGCCACGAAAGAGTGAGGAGGGACAACTGTTTGTGCCTGGCGCTCGCGCCGTCTATTACGCCACGGCAAGGTCAGCGCTAACATCAAAACGCGACCTTGAGGAGAAGCCGCTCGCTTTCCGCATCTCGTCTTCTTCTTCACCGGAGGCACCTTTCTTTCGGCGTTCGCTCCATCGACGCCGTCGGTCGCCTGACCGGAGTGGACGGGACCTGTCCTTTCCGCTTGTCTAAGCACGACACAATGCTTCGCACAAACCAGCGGGTCTCTGACGGAAAGAGAAAGACGTTCCGGGGGCCCGCAGTCGTGTAATGGGGTTCGCGCGCGTCCTTCATCCCCGCCCCCTTTGGCGAGCGAGACGCGAGCCGAACAATCTATCCTTCCGGTTATCGCCGTGTTGCCGTCGAAAATGGCGTCGCGGCAAATGAAACGACGCGAAATACGCGAGATGGAGGGACAACACACGCGGGGGGTCTCGGAAGCCCGATAAAAAATGCCCGCTGTGTGACAAGGCGAAGGATTGCGAGAAGAGTCGTGGTGCGGGAAAGCCGAGAACCGCCACTGGGCGAGCGTGTTGTGTATACATCATGTCCTGTCGCATCCCATGGGTTCCAAGCTATAGATATATGCACGAACGCGACCTAGAGTGATGCGTGGCTACGCGACCTCTGCTCACTCCTAGAGGACCAGATGTCGAAAGATCAGACGGAACCAACAAACCGCGGACAACTTCTCCCAGCACTACCCTACACGACACGGATACTTAGTGCGATGAGTGGAGTTCGTATGCAACGAGTGCAGGAAAGTTGCAGCGCTTGTGATATGTTTCAAAGCCACTGTAGAGAGCGACAACTGACACCGCGCATCGTCGTAAGGCTCGTGGTGCACGTCTAGCGCGGCAGCGCGCCCAAGTTTATCACTATTCGTATCCGAAAGATTTCCGGGACGAACTATTCTCAGATAGGCGCCAATACACGGTCCAACGACATGTCACACGTGTGCTCCTTTCAAACTTTATATCGAGCTCGGCGCGTAATTCTAGGTAAAGATGTCAATTTCTAGTTAGGTGAATGTACCTCCACCTCACGGATTTGCGCAGAAGTTACTTCATTCGCAAAAAAAAAAAAACAGAAAACAAGAAAACGGGCTCGAGCCAAGCTATACCACGCGGGCCAGTTTGGCAGCTATCTCTCCTATGCTTCGGAGCAGAGAGAGCATGGCGTCAGCATTGTGCTGCGAGTTTTGTATAAACAACTGGCACAACCCCGGCAAGGTACAACCCCTTTTCTCCATGCTTTGCACATTGCCTTGGGCATTATTCAATCATGCGAAAACGGCTGAAGATAAATTGCCATTCCGTCTACTGCCAGAAGTGCGACCAGGAGCTGCAGTGCAGGGTTTCATTGACGAGTTTCACTGGACTGGAGCGGAGATAGTTAGGTGTAGCAAAGCTGTGAGGACACTCTCGCATGCAGGAGAGAGAACTTGCAGGGATAGTGAAACGTTAACAGCCCTAGAGACTTTCGCCGGCCGGCTGTCCCAACGAGCGTGATGAAACGGTTATCGAACGCCCTTTCACGGTGTCGCCCAGCCACGCGAGTGAACCAGTGTCTCTCCGAAAACGTGGGAGCAGTAAAGGCCAGGGCGATTCGTCACCTTCGTGCGCACTGCTGAACGAAGAGCGCGTGATAGAACAATTAACTGGAGCGAGCGTGCGAGTCAACGGTGCCCGACAGCCTGGAAGGCAAAGCACGCCACGCGTGTGCACATAACACGTTTCCCCGCTCGCTCTGCGAAAGTGGCCATCGAGCATTACTACACAGCAGCAGCCGCGGCGGAGGAGCGCGTCCAGCACAGCGTCACGGCGAATGGACCAACCAAGCCCCCATATCGATTAGCCGCTGGGACATTCAGGAACACACAGACACCCAATACGAGCGTGAAAAAAAATAATAAAACTCGAAGAGTCGCGCTCCGTACACTTAAAAGCGGCGGTGGTGCGCTCGGCGAGAGAGCATCGACATCGCGCCCGGCATGCATCGAGCGGGAGCCGCGCCGCGTTGTGCAGTACACTCGAGTCGCGAGCCCAAGGCTAGGAGGAAGCGTGGTGTCTATATAGCAGGCAGGCCGCCAAACGCGCGGCTGGGCCATTGATCCAAACGGAACAGCAGCGCGCGGCGCGTCCCTAACACGAGGCCGACCCGACGCCTGCACCGAGAACTCGCCATCCATCCCCTACGCCGCGCACGACACCAACGCCCAGTCGATGGCCAGGGGCGCCACAACAGGGCTAAAGAGAGGGCACATAAGAGGCCGCATAGCATCTATAGAGGACGCACACCAACGCGCTCTATCTAGGTCGTGCATGCGATCCTATAGCATGTACTGTGCGTATACACACGCAGCCGGGCACACTTCTCGTCTTCCGCAGGAAGTGGTACCATGCCGGACGGAAAGAAATCGGGGCTCGCGCGGCGTGTCCCTGCAGCATGCCGGCAGCCAGGTCCACGCTCCATAATCGCGGTATAGTCTTTCGGCGATCGTTGAAAATGTATAAAACAACAAAAGGGCCCCGTTTCTGACCAACTAGCGCGAAGCGACACCCCTCGGACAAGCGAGTGCTCAGGTGGAACGACCGGAAATGAAGCTCGCGAGCCGCTAATTGAGCCGCGCTGACCGCCCAGTGTTGTGCGCACACGCCGCAGCAATGTAAACGCGTCTTTGTATATTCGCTGACATCGTTCCGTGTGCGTATACAACTGCTACGTACGTTCCTGAGCGGGAATCGAACCATGCATTAACGTATTGGGCTGTCTGCTAGACCTCCCCTAAGTGTCACGCAATGCAAAGAAGAATCTCCGGTTTGCGAATGATAAGTAGCAACAGCACCACTATATGGTTACACCTTTGCAATCCTTCCTGCTAGACCAATGCATTCGCTACGAATGTTGAAAATTTTAGCATATGCCTACAACACATCAGCACAGCATAAGCTATGTCAGAGTAGATGAATGCCTTCGATGAATAGCGTCACACCAAAAACGAACAGACGCCACACTCGCCCTGCAAGATGCGTAAAGGATCCTCCAGTCGCCCATTCACCGTCAGGATTTTCGCCACGTTATGAAACAAAAATAAAGGCAAGGTGTACGGCACACAACCCCGTGTTTCCAAGCATCAGATTAGTGTTTCTTTCATGCGCGGATGATATTGAGGGCCAATACGCTTCAAAAGCCGACTCTGCAAATTATTTATCGCGAATTAGCAATCAACATTTAGCTTGCGGTTACTTCTCCGCACAAAAAAACAACACTACGAGCACGTGACGCTCGGATTTGCAAAAAAAATGATCATTCAGTGGGACCTGAAATGCAATTAAGCCTTCGAACTCTGCACCTTCTGAATATAACGCATGCGATTGATTTTAAGCCCTCAGCTTTGATTTAAATAAAAAGCACAATAAATTTATTTATTTATTTATTTATTTATTTATTTATTTATTTATTTATTTATTTATTTATTTATTTATTTATTTATTTATTTATTTATTTAAACATTTTGTTGACTACGCAGAGAGGATGCAGCTTATGATTCCATTCATTCATATTCATAATCCTTCATATTCACACACCTCGATTACGAGCGGGTCTGTACTAGAGAACGTGAAAATACAGACGGACGTATCCAAGTGTGCAGGCGAGTTTTTATATTCCGTCCCGCTCGGCATAACGACGTGACATCCAATTTCAACGTTTCCCAAATTCGCAACTGCGCTTCTCTGCATTGCATATCCGGCGAGCAAGAACAGCGCTGCACTTAACTGGATGAAATCAGCGCGATGTCCAAGCTGCACTACATGCGTCTTTCTTCGTTCGCAAGGTACACTGCATCGCATTTCTCGCGTCACAGTGCTGTGCTCGTATAGGCGCAGATGGCAAAGTGCCTCGCAGAGAAGCGGGCTTTGCAGGCAGTTACGAAGAGGGACCATTGAATTACAGGTCAATTTTTATCAATTTCGATTTTACATTCGTGAAACCCACGTGGAAAACGCTCGGCATTGGAAGAGCTCAGCATAGAATAAATAAAAATAGCAGAACGGCACGGTTGTGAAGTTGAATAAAACATACGGCTTGCAACCTTACGTGAGGAAGAAGAAACACAAGAGGGAGAGGGACACCCAGCATATGCAAATGACCACAGCCATTCCAAGCGTATGTTGACAACACACGATCGATATATGCATACAATGAACATCGCGCAAGTACGGAACCATGCCATGCAAGGTGCCATTACAGACGAGTCATTTTTTTATTATTATTCTACAAGGTTAAACATAAAAAGCTCAGAAATATATAAATAACTTATTTTAGAAACACGAAAAATAAAAACAGAATTACAAGGCCATTTCTCCCTGGGTATAAGAGAGCTAAATATACAGCCAGAACCCGCTCTTAACTCATAAATTCTTAATGAATATACAAACTCAAAACATCAAACGTACCGATGTGGCTCGGCCAACTACAAAGAAACAAAGAAGAAAAAAAGAGCGCCAGTCGGACTCGACGCCTTATCGCACGCAGAAACATGCTATTCGGAGTACGCCACCAAGACGCAGATACATGGACCGCGCACACGTGCGTCCGATCTGAGATCGATAATGAAAGTCACGAATGGGGGCGTGACCAGGAAAGCAGCGCGTCCCGTGCACGTCAAAATCCAATCAGCGGCACAAAATAACAGCCGCATGTGTTGGAACAGCCCCGTTGGGACGCATGCCTCGTTTGTTTCCAAACCGGACCTGCGGAGTCGTCATAGATACGGCAAATACCTCAACAGGTCGAACAACACAGTTCGGGACGATCGAGTGTTTCCTCTTTTTGTTCTTCGCCGACCGCCTGCTGCAACGTTGAATAACGCACAATGAGATAATATATACAATTTGGGAGAATTTCAGAACTTACACCTTAGCACGATCCCGAGCAGAAATTGTAAAATTTACAGAAGTACGTGGTTAAAATGTACGCTAGCAGCAAAGTTGCATTCACTTGGCGCTAACACTCCGCTCAATCATATTTACATATCCGATAACACGGTACACCGCGAACGCCAGCTTGTGGAGATGTCTAATGCATTCCTGGGTCTTTTTCACCCCATTCTCTAAAAGTGCTCGATGTATTCCACAATGACTGAGCCGACCACCGTATTCACTCCCAGATAAGTAGCGCTGGCTAAAATTGGCTTGCGTTGCCTAAATGATAGCTGATGCTGGCTAACGTTTGGCTAATCCGTCGTTTATAACAGCAACGTTACCACCATCCAAATCATTTCAATGAGTGTGTTGTGAGCCAATTTTGTTTCACACTTAATCATCGTATCCGTCCGTATAGTCATCACTACCACCACCGCCAATCCTGTTTCACGATGCAAACCGTAGAACGACGGCATCTTCCAGACACTTCTAATCACACCAATCTTCCCTGACCTAGCTCTCGTCTAAGCATGCAATATCCTGATCAAATAGCCCACCTAACCGCTGCCGTTACCACTTCACATTTTCTTGACCCTCAATGTTTATCAATAACGGACCACACATTTACACGAACGAGTACGACCCAACTCCAGTTCGAGGTATACTCATCCCCAAAGCTTGAATGCGATAGGCGACGACGACGAACGAGAGAACGACGAAGTGGGCGCGCACACAAAACATACTGCGTGTGGGCTTGTTCACAGCCGGCAATCAAAGTTTGCGCTCCGAGGAAAGTCCATTAACGACGAGCGACCTGGAATGCCCGACTTACATAACACACAAGTGGGTCCAGGGCACCAATAAAGTGTCATCGATGAATGGCCGTTTGTCATGCCGGGCGACGAGTGTTATTAAAAGGATTGTCCGGTTATTAATGCAGCGACCTCGATCCCGAGCCAAGGGCACGCGATGCCGTGTCAGTAATAACATGTCAATGTCACTGGTCCACTGATATTGCTCCGCACGTAAATGCTATATACTTTACTGTTCGCAATACCAATACTTTCGTATGATATCCTAACCACAGATATGATTACACTAGTAAAAATAGACCCTGCGGAAGAATCTGTAAATCGATTACAAGCGCCTGTGGCTGCCTGCGCCGACGTAGTCATCAGAAAATAAACAAGACAGATCGCTGAGTGGTTAGGTGATGAGAGGCGAAAGGAAAGTAAAAACACTTCTTATGGTTATGGGACATAAAACCCAAATTGCCGTGTTACACAGCACGCAACGTAACCCTGCAATCATTACTTACGCGGCAGCGTACACGCGCGCTCTTCGCGTGCGTACGTCACGCAATGGCCTACTCCCCTATAACCACGTGCAGACCATTCCGCAGCCGTAGATCATTAGGCCTATCGCATCCTGCCACACGCCTCGCAGCCAGTCGACTCGCTTGATCGGTGTGTCCAGCGACTGGATCTCATGCTACAATTTGCCATGCACGTTTCCCGCCCACTCGGCACTTCCCCTCTGCCTCACTCGATGAGCTCGTGAAGTGGCCACGCCACAGCACGGCTACAGCTTGTGCGGACAGTCACGCCTATACCCAGTGCATTTCCAACGACATAAATGCCGGTTCATCGATTAATCATGTTGGCCACTGCTTTTTTTTTTCTTTTATTATTTCCCTTCCCGATGGGACACAGCGACGCTTCAACAATAAATGTAATTTTGATGAAACAGCCACAACTTCAACGTAAACGTCGCAACAGGCTTTCTTCGAAAGTTAGAAAGTGGTTGATCTTTATCGCCGACTACCGCAAATGGACCCTAGACCCCAGGTTTCGGTTAGGGGCTGTGGTTTTGCCTACCAGGCGTTGCCTAGCGCGTGACGGAATAAATGGTATGATATCCTAAGGGGGAATGTCGTTGAGTGGTCAAGTCATTCAGGCAAACAGGGCATGATAAATTGAGTAGGGTACGTCGATGCACATTACTTAGTGGGCTGCTTTCCCGTCTTTCTACTGTTGTGTGTGCAAGTGCATGTATGCGTGCGTGTCTAGCATAGTGAGAGTTGGACGCAGAGAGAGAGGGGAGGCAGGGAGGGAGAGAGACTTGGGAGGGCCAGACGTTCAACTGAACCGTAAAGGTCAGCGAGGGAGCCAAATTGAAAGTGCAAATGCGAAAGGCCTGTAGGCGTCGTACTGTAGGCGTCGTACCAGGGAGAACAGCCCGTCGTCTAGACACAGCCGTTGTGGCCTTTTCTCAAAGAACTTTAGGACAATAACGAAAGGAATGAATAAAACGAAAGCAAAGAAAGTGAAAGGTAGAAAGCACAGCGGTACACACACACACACACACACACACACACACACACACACACACACACACACACACACACACACACACACACCTCGCTGTGTTTAAGCGACGACGAGCATATCGTTAAACGAGCGCGCACGAGTCGTCGTGTCACGTCTCCCAGCGACATCGTCGTCGGCAAGTTTGCCCGAGTGCCCTGACGAGTAGAACACCGAGGGACCGCGAAAGCGTGTGCGCACAGCGCGCTAAGCCGGGCTGCACAACACGGCTCTACGGCGAGACGGAAAAACTTCGTCTGAAGTCAGGAGACAGCGCCGTAAACTAGGCGAAAGACGGGGGCTGCTAAGAAAATGTGGGAGAAGGAAGATGCTTGCGGAAAACGAAAGTGGCGCCCCACGAAGTCCGCGAATAAGCTCCTCTCACATCCCCAAGGACTGCCATATGCTTCTCCGAAGAGTTGACAGATAACACAATTATTGCGTCGAGATTACATGACGAACCAACGCTGAAAGAAAGAAAGAAAGAAAGAAAGAAAGAAAGAAAGAAAGAAAGAAAGAAAGAAAGAAAGAAAGAAAGAAAGAAAGAAAGAAAGAAAGAAAGAAAGAAAGAAAGAAAGAAAGAAAGAAAGAAAGAAAGAAAGAAAGAAAGAAAGAAAGAAAGAAAGAAAGAAAGAAAGAAAGAAAGAAAGAAAGAAAGAAAGAAAGAAAGAAAGAAAGAAAGAAAAATCTGTGGAGGGCAAACCTGAATTCCGCCTAAGCCTTCAAGCCACAGAGCTCAACGCTACAAGTCCGTGTACGGCTTTTAGCTTTGCGCAACGCCTTCTCGACAAGCGGTTCTGCAAGCAACCAATAAGGTCCGTATTCAACTCCACTTCGAACCACGTCCTATTCTACAACGCTTAAAGAACGACCGACGAAGGACACCGCGACACCAAATGACACCGATTGAAGAGATGTACCGAGAGTGAGGAATATAAAAGACGTATAAAAAAAAAAATCGAGAGCGCGCCTTCGAACAGCCCGGCTAATGGACAGTGGACGGCTATCAAAAAAAGAAAGGGCCTGGAACGGAGAATCGATCGGGGATCTCCTTATTCTTGCGTGCGTCTTCCTCGCGCTGCCTCCAACAACCAGCGTGCATGGTGGCACTCTCGATTGCCGCCTAAAATCGCGGCGCACGCCACTGACCAGCGAATCATTCTTGCGGAACGGAAGGACGAGGGTCATCCACTCGAGAAAAAAAAAACGAAAAAAAAAAAGCATAATAATAAAGTAAACCGTAAGAGGACGCGTCCTGTGCACCGCCGCAGGCCGTGTATATATACACGGAGGAGAAGGCCTCGGCCGCGAGCCACGCCGCATATCAGATGCGGATATCCGCGTGTTATGTGCCGGCCTGTGCCGTGTCCGTTGCATTTATACTTTCTCCGCGCGTGCGTGCGTGCCAGCGCCTCGTTCACTCTCGCTTTCAGCCACTGCGGCGAAGCCGAGCGCTTTTCGGAGGGAGGTAATAAAAAGATGGAGAGAGAGAGGCTCCGCCCTTCCCTACATAAAGCCGAGAATGGAAGAAGAGAAAGAAGACACAAACAAGCGGGGAAACGGGCAGGAGTGCAATTCCGAATGACCGTGGCCAGTGTATGCAAAAGAACAAAAGAATGAGGAAAACGAAAACATGAAAGAGGGTGAGGGGGGGGAGGGGGGCTCGCTTCGAGAATGAAGACGTGAGGGAAGAGGCGCGCACGACGACGGCCAAGGAAACTTGGCTGCTGCCGCCTGCGAGGTCACGGCGGCGAGCCACGTCACGGCAGCTGGCCCAAGGTCACGCATCCTCCTCTCTTAATCCGATTACGCCAACCGCGAGAAGAAGACGAAGAAATAAGGAGGGTATGCACGGCGACGACGTCGCCTGGTGGCGGCGGCAGAACGATCGAGTCCCCGCTCCCTCACGAGGCTGCAGTAAACGAGGCTGGGGATGCGTGGAGGAAAGAGGTGAAAACTAGGCAAGAGAGCGTTACGTCACGCACGCGGCCTTGCCAAGCGAACTCTCCGTGAAGCTATTTCCTTCGATATTTCGCATCGCAGTATCCGCCTACACGTAACCTCTGAGCAGGTGTTAAAGTCGGGGAGATTGGAGGAGGGAGGGGGGGGGGCACTGCCTCGTGATCAGAAATGTATATGCCCTGGCACTGAGCCGCGCTCCCGCCATGCTTGCACAAAATACTGCTCATTTCCTCTTCCAGAACAACTTCATCAATGCATATGAGAAGGAAGATTAGGTTTCATCAATACATGCCCCATAAATAATCCTTCCACACTCCCCTCAAGGACACCAATGTACTATCGAGGACAAAGGTGTCCAAAACACGAGGTTCGCGAAATATCTTAATGCTAGCATATCCCGAGAACATACGTCTCGGATTAGATGTATTAGCCTGTAGTAGATTTCGCATCCTACGCAGTTGTCCACTGGACAAGTTGCAAAGGTCACGCATTAGCAGAGCAGAACTTTGCATTTGCCGCAGAACTCGAGCCCATGAGACTATGACTAATTTCCGAGGTAACAAGCGCCCAAACAACTATGTGAGTATGAGGCATCTGCGCGAAGGTGGGTCTGCGGATTATTAGTTTCGACCACTTTCAGGGGACATACGCAGATCATGGTGTTGGTTGGAGGGGGAGAGGAGGAGGGGCATCGAGCAAGGTTAACCCCCCCCCCCCTCCTCCACCCGCCCCGCTCGTGAGTAAGAGAAGCATAAGTCCTGTCTCTTACAGACATTGCACTGACCGAGAATGCTTGTTCGGCACTGCTGCGTCGCTTTACGCCCGGACGTGGCTATCACGCGTTGCAGCCGATACTACTTTCTGCCTTCGACTCTGTTGCGCACACCATACCTTTTCTCTTTTTTTTTCTTTTTCTCCGTCAACCAAGGAGAAGTGCCACGGGTTACGTTCGCAGCCGCCGGCACCGAACGACACAAGCCGAGAAAGAGAGACGGCGGCCCGTACACATTTTGCGTGTCTAAACGCGGCACGCACGTGTAATGCGGCGCCCCTAGTCATGCGCGACGGATGGTTTTTAACACCGGCCGCCGGGGCCACGCATCTGCGGGGGAACGCAGCACGCACCGACAGCGCGTGCTGTCATTCGGTACGCGCGCGAGCGATCGCTGTCGGCAAAGCCCGCGTCGATGCAGGATCAAGGTTGTCTGGGGCACAGAGACTCTCTCGCGTGCAGACTGCGACGCCGGCAGGCCCGTTGCTCAACCTACCGGGAACACGCCGCAACCCTTTCGATCCGCTGCCGTACAGAAACAAATCACAGGAGTTAAAATAACTGTGCATGCAGTTGGAGGAGGACAACTCTCATTTGAACGAAAGATGGGACGTGTTATGGGCTCTCTTCATTATTTGACACAACCTAATAAAGATACGGGCGCTGAAGCAAAGGGAGGAATAGGGTACAGTACTAACACTACAGTTAAGAACTATACAATATATATATCCCCTATGCCTCCTTTGTCGGTTGGTTTATTATAGGACGTCTAACTTTCGTTTGAGCGACAGAAAAGTGTCACACATAGAGCCACAGAATGCCATAGGAGGAGGGACAGCATAGGACGACACGACGGATGACAGCACAATACAGCAACGGATGGGACCACCACCACTGGCCGAGGTAGCTTAGCACGTACGATGCCGCGCTGCTAAGCTCGACGGCGTGAGTTCGATTCCCAGCAGGGTGTCGGAACGAAATGTTTTTCGTTTCGGTTTTTAGTTTCGTTTCACCGCAAAAAGTTCCGTTTCGTTTCCGTTCCGGAATGAAAAAAAAAAAACTTCCGTAACGGTTCGTAACGGTTTTTTTTTTTCATTGTATAAAAAAATACAGTATGAGAAAGGTGAGGCAATTATTAAAAAAAAAAACATTGGATTTGTGATGTAGTTGCTTGCCCCCCTCTTAAGAAAGTGGGACAAGGGTAAAACAAGTTCTTCAGAGGAGCGGAAGTAACTGTACCACGTATTCCTACCAACTAGCACAAACCAGTATTCATTTCAAAGTCATAGTATTTATTTTCTCACAAGATAAATACGAATTTTTTAGTTGGCTTAATTCTTTGTGTCAAGGGAGTGAGCAGGATCTCAGAAGCAACACGTCATTGAGTGTACTCTCTGATGTGCGAGACCCCTGTTCTGATAAAAAGATTGCCAGGCCTGCGTGCAACACGCAGCAAGTCACAGCAACAGCTAGAAGAGCGGACTTTGTAGAGCCTGTTGTTATCCCTTGGGGCAACTAATACAAGTAAACATGCAACGTACCCACTACGTCATAAATCGTCGCAATTTTCTGAAGTTGCGAAGTTCCCACTATGCCATTTTTCTTCATTCTTCGGAGAATCGCGGTACCCGCTTCACATCTGTAAGGCATTATGTGCACTTTGTGCTGTGCCTGATAATGAAGAATTATGGCTGAGCACTTTGCAGTGGGTGGGAAGGAGTGTTGCGGAATGGGCGCCTCCATTTGATTCCAATTCCATGCCGGGGAATTCGAACTTGCCGCAATACCATTCCTTTCAATTCCTCGGAATGAAAAAAACTTAGCCCATTGGCACTCAGGGAATGGCCTGGCAGTCCGATTCCATTCCTGTAATTCCTCAACGTAGGAAAGGCATTTTGATAGTTTTATCGAGTTAAGAATGAACGCCCCCTAAAGCTGATGTCATCAAATGCATTAAGAACTGCAAAAGTACGCAAAACACGTTGCCAAGGTCGAGGAATAGTAGCTTGGTGACATATCTCCTGCAGTACAACCACCCTACTAATTCCCATAGGGGCAGTTCTCCCGCTACCGATAGTATTTGTGTGGTCAACATGTTTGAACGAATGGTGGTGTTTCAATATTGTTTAAGCTTAAATCTGTTAATGCTAAAATGACGACATAGCGTGTTGTTATGCTGACAAAAGCGCCTTTGCATCGAATACGAAACACTGGGCCGCACTGCCCGTCAGCACTCACGCTTGTCAAGCGCGCCTCGTAAACATGGATGGGGTGAGGAGAACTTTCTGTGTTCGCCCGTGCACAGGTATGCAATGTCTTTCCTGTCGCAAAGGTTATTTACGTGTGTCAGGTACTAAACTGCTCGTGAGATAAAGATCAGGCTGTGCATAGAGTATTCGCCACTTTCAGGTGGGGGTATCAATGGGAACCAACGCGCAGGGGTAATTTGTTCCTCCCTTCGGTATCTGCTGAGATAATGCATTTGTTTGTACACTAACTTATGCCTCTGTTTGTAGTAGGCGCGTTGCTTATAAATGTACCGTGCTTGTAATCAGCTAAGCCATTTTAAAAATACTGCTTTAGTGTTAACTTGCGAGGCTCTGACTTACTAACGTTTGAAGCTTGAAAAACAGCACGTAGACGAAAACGTCCTCTATTTTCGGAAAAAGACGTAATTCCATTCCCATTCCATTCCTCCGAGCGTTGTCCCCATTCCATTCCGGGGTCGCGAAAATGTGGAATGATTCCGGAGTCATTCCAATTCAGGAGTGGTAACTCCGCAACACTGGTGGGAAGCATTAAACCACACACTCTTTGCGATAGTAATAACTCTTTGCGCTATTAGCATTGTGTGACGACTGGTTGTTATTTTACTCTTCTGCCACGCTATATTACATATGTTAACGCGTTTCCTTGCCCGACATGACGCCTGTGTAGAGCATTTTTGCGATGGAGTTATAAGCACCAGCGTGACACTGTGGTGGAAGACCCGACTGCCACGCAGAGGGCCCGGATCCTAGATATTTGTTTCTCATTTATTTTTTTCTTATACCACGCGATAGCGGTCACGTACATCGGCGGTCGCGGACAAGCCAAAATCGGCTGTTGTGATCTCATAACAGCTTTCGCTGTAACAAACTTCAGCGCCGACAATGTCCTCTCCACTTTGGCCTGCTTGACAGGCGCGCAAAAGTCCACTTGCGTTAATATAAACATAGCTGGTTGCCACTGTTCTCGTTTTTCGCACAATTTCAACATTGATTTGGATTTCCTGCCTGAGGTACGCGCTAACACTATACCCTGAGATATGCTCACATTGCATGAGCTCAGTCGTTCCGGATTGTGAAATTTTCTCGTGAACCGAAAAACGATTGAAAAAATTTCGGTTTCACTCCGGAACGAAATAATAAATAACGTTTCGGTTACGTTTTCGTTCCGGTCAAAAATATCGTTTTTTTTCGTTTTTCGGTTTCGGTTTTCGTTCCGTTCCGACACTCTGATTCCCAGTAACGGCGGTCGCATTTCGATGCGGGCAAAATACAACGAACAACCGTGTGGTTAGATTTAGGTGTACGTTATAAAGAACCCCAGAAGGTATAAATTAGTCCCGGGTACCCCATTGCGACAAGCCTCATAATTACATCAGGATTTTGGCGTGTAAAACCCCTGCAATTATTATTATTAACAAAGGCAGATGAGCCATTGCACAAGCTCAAGGTCGCGCAGCAGAAATCGGCATAATAAAAAGTGTGCCAAACTCACCCTCCACGCACAAAAAAAAAAAAGGAAAAGTAAGAAGAAAGAAAGAAACACATGGAGGGTTCGTCACGCAGATTGCGAAAGCGAGGCCGAAGCGCGCTGCGTAGACACTCAACGCCGCCGCCCTTCAAGTAAAAAGCCGGATGTGAATGAAAACAAAACGTCTCGTTCGGAAAATCGCGAACTTTCGCGTATGCGGTGGTGCTTCGAGCTATCCTGAACTCTAATTCCAAAGTGCAGTACGCACGCAAACTTTCTCGTCTGCAGTGCGTGCCTATATACACGCGCTGGCTTCATCGCTGCAGAGAGCGGCCGTTTCAACGATCCGAAAAACACTACCGGAAAAAAATGGAAGCTCCATAAATCACCACGCGCGCGTACATATATATTCCAGCGGCCATATTTTCGAGGTTAACGCGCGCTCACGTGCATCGAGAGCACGCTCACGGCGCTTTCCCCAAAAGCGCGCGGTACACAGCGCGAGCCCCTTGTGGGAATTCCCACCGAATAACGAGGGAATAACAAAAAAAAAAAAAAAAGCGAGCTGGCCCGCGGGCCGTTTTTCTAATCTCGCCCGACAGCCAACAGCGTCGGAAAGTCATTTGTCTTCGCATCCGATCTCCTACATGGGATAATCCAGACGGCCTAATTGGCTCTCGGTGCGCGCCCGGCGTTAATTCCTTAAAATCCTTGTCTCTTCTCCTCGTCCTCGCCACTTGCACACGGTATCAACCAGCCGTTTCCGGAAATCCATTGCCGTGCGTTCCACGTCAACGGCGTCTAAAACAGCTCAAGAAACGAAAAAACAAAAGAAAGATGTACCAACAGGGGGAAACGGGGCAGGGCTGGGGCTATTTAGCGAATCTCGATGAAACCGAGCCGCTGGTTCGCTTTACCGACCCCGTAGTGCGCGTGCTTTTGTATGTGACGGCATAAACCCGGCATATACAGTGCACGCGCTTATGCGCGTCCAAGTCTCTGCCGCCCACTTTGTATACTGGCGTGTATACAGTCAGCAAAGCTCGCTTTACAGAATGCACGCGTGCGTACGCGCGGGGAACGCAATGGATAAGACAGCGCAGCGCGCGGTTTTCATCGCACTGCTGCCGCGCAACGAAGACGATGAGGAAGCGCAGCACGGGCGCAGAAGCGCGCGAGCAAATGGCCGTGCGGTGAAGAAGAAGGGGAAAGAAAAAAAGAAATGGAATAGCGCTATAGCGCTACAGACAGAGGCGAAGGTCCGCAGGCTCATTAGGCTGCCAGATTAATGACGCTTCCGTTAATTAATTTCCGCGCCACCCCCCCCCCCCCCCCTGCTACCCGCCACCCGCAACCAACGACGCTCGAGCGCCACTGTGTGGCGTTTTTCCTTTGCTTTTCGCATCAGCCGCCGCGTATACCCGGGCGCTGCCCCCCGCTTCAAACCCCCCGCGGGATGCGGCGGCCACCGCAAACGCGCCTTCCATATCGTTTTGTTTTTGTTTTCTCTCGTTTTTCTTTAGGGCGAAGAGCCACTGCGTGGCCCGGCGCCCACGCGCTCGTGGTTTCTTCAGTTTCGGATGACGTAAGTCATCCGCAGCGCGCCTAACCAAACCGTGCGAATTTATTAAGCGAGTCTCGCGAGTAATCAAAACTCTGCAACGCGGACTGCCCTTCCAATAACATTCGGTGCCCTCAGAGCGAAACGTGGCACGAGAATGTGTATCTTAACTGCGCTCCTTACGCAATACCTCTATAGGTGCCCGTTGAGCTATAGCGTATACGTGATATTTAAGCTATAGGAGAATCTCGCTAGTGAAATCAATATCGCGCTGGCGCGTTTCGAAAGCGTCCACGGCGATTGCCACGGTGACGTGAGAAGCTTTTCCACGAAGCCGTGCCCCTGAAAATCAACGGAGCCCAGCTACACGCGTATGCAAAATCGTCACCTGAGAAGCTAATTGACTGCAGAGGCAACGATGTGTAATTCATGCCTGCGTAAAGAATGGTTACACATTTAGACAAATCACACGAAGCCTTAAAAAAATGAGCAAAGGACAGCATAGGTGCAAATAATTGATTTTACTTATTTCAACTGAGTAGCTCACAAAGAAGGAAGGAAATTGAGGGGGGGGACGAAGAATAACAGACGGCAGGTGTGATCATAACCAACGTTTTCACGTCGTGTGCGTGGTATACGAAGATGAGATACCGTGGTGCCCGTTTTCCCGCACAATTTCTTGGCTACTTGTGTGCAGTAAGTTTAAACCTACAAGTGTTAGCCAATGCCACTATACCTACGGCCACTTCGGTAGATGTAATACATCATGTCGACATCAGGAGTCACGTATACGTAGCACACAAACTTGTTTGTGGGTTAAGGCGACTGACCCAATAAACCATCGAGTGCTACCTGAAGCCACCAGAGCTGGCGCAGTGAAAAAAAAAAAAAAAAAAAAAACAGATGCAAATAAGAAAGTTATTGCTCTAAGCACCGAGTTTGCTTTAACTTATATAATGTATTTTCATTCCCACTTTCTTCGTCTCTTATTTCCGTAGAGTCAGACGGTCCGGGTTCGATGAAACAGCGAGAGAAAAACAAAATTATGGCGAGGCAATACCACGGCGGACGCGCGCGTTCGTGCGTGCTGACAATAAAACCGCTAGGTTTGCGTGAAGAGTGGCCGTAATACAGACTCGCAAGCCCCATGCAGTCGGCCGTCAAAAGACCCGGCGTTCTTAGCCAACACAAGACGACAGCGAAGGGTTTTTTTTGTTTTGTTTTTTGTTTACCGCACCGCACTGCGAAATCTGATTGTTCGTCGTGTACGGCTATACAACACGCCAGACGCTTGGCTCATCGATTCTCGCTGCGCATGCCGTCGCATAAATCTCGAAAGAAACAAAACGAGCATGCGGTACGCGAGCAAGAAAACTGGCATGGCTAAAGAAGCGCGACTGAGAACAGCGCGATAGCGCGATATGGGCGTGCGTGCGGGCGTTATACGACCGGATTGTGGGATCCGGACAAGAATACCTAATTGGATCGCGCGGGCAGCTCCTGGATTCTGCGTTCCTGGGTCATCCCGACGATACAGGTCTCGGCGGCGGCCGATACGGCGCAGTATATTATACTTCGCTGACCCATGACGCAACACGTACCTGAGAGTTCAGTGAAAAAAATAATGTACTAAATGTGCCTCATTCACCCAGTGAAAGCCCACGTATATGTAACAGTAATAAACAGCGCGAAAAACTATAGACAAAAGGGAAGAACAACACGGGACGAGCGCCGACTGCCAACTGAAACACTTATTACGCATAACCATGTTTAAGTAACAGAGCTGCATGTACCACCAACAGAGCTGCATACCAGAGCGGCAAGCCCAGCTTACCACTCTCTTGAACTTTATACGTAACAGTTTCAGTGGTATCAGTACACCCGACGTTGGAGCGCTGTGCCGTCACTTGAAACATAAGAAATATCCGTTTGAGCTGAGCGAGAGCCTCGGGATTTTACGACACGCAAGGCGATTTCATTTGAGGTATCATACAAAATGGTTCCGCTTTATCGGTGCTCCGCGAGAGATCGGACGTTCCAAGGAGAACTTTTTTTTTTTTTTCGATACCAACCACGCCCGCACCGTAATGAAGTTAGCAGAGTTTGAACGGGGTTTCAAGTCTCAGTTATACCGTACAAGGGTGCACGCTCACATCGCACTTATCAACAAACCGTACCCGCCATAACGCAGCGTTAGTTTGCTTCTCCGCGAAAAGTGAGAGAAGTTCAGAACTGCTTTATCGATACATATAAGCTAACTTTCCAACGACGATGATCGAAACCAGAACACTGGTCTATGGACCAGCGTTCAAACAAAGCTTCGCTTTCGAGAGGGAGAAGTCTCTCTCTCTCTCTCCTGCACACACACACATACAAAACCAGCAGCAGCTATCCGCTTTCCTTGAGACCTAGTCACGACCGCAGGCAAGATTACAAAGACACGAAAATGAATTTTATACGGCAGTACAGGCGGAGTACAGGCTGGCGAATCAATCGAAAACGTACGCGGAAAGAACTCCGTTAGCATCCCCGACGAAAACGTCCTAATGCACAGCTGTTGTACACGCGCTTGTCTGTGATGCATATATTTCTAACCAAACCGTACATAGGCAGCATGAATGGTCGTCGCAGTCTCTTTCCTTCTTTTGTGGAACGTACCGAGAACCTCACGTTAACGAACGCTGGCACGGCACGTGAAATCCGTACTAACCATATTTTAGACACAGCCCATGGCACAGAAGCAAAGGCGTCATGGAAAAAAAAAAGAAAGAACGCTCTACATTTTAGCAACCACGCCAAGACAAGCGCTTCTGTCCGCGCGACAGTGACGTGGAGTGCACTACTGTTCCCTACGCAAGAAACTAGCCGGCCGAAACATTAATCCCAGTCGTTCTATTATAGCGACCAGCTGCAAGCCGCCCCGACACCCAGTCAGCACAAAGAAGCAAGCGCCGCGGTTCCAACGACCGAAGACAAAAGGTACACTGTCAAACTTCGAGAATAACGAAACAGCTAAGAACTAAGAAGGGTCCAATCAGCAACGCACAGTCCTTACGCCGTCATTAAGTGGATACAAGCCAGCCAGGTGCGCTGGTGAAGACTCCCATCTCGACGGAAAGCACACCTCGAATTGGCGAGGAGGTGAGCGAGGAGGTTAAAGCACACCGACGACACGGCAGCACTGGGCGCACGTATACCTCGACCGCGCACCCACATACACGTTAAGGAGGCCTCGGGGAGGACGCGCACGATAATGCGGAATAAAGCGATGGGCAGCGGCCAGCGAAGGGAACGAAACTTAACCGAAACTCGATGACACAAGCGCGACGAAGCGATTCACGAAGAAGCCGGGCGGAGGAGGAGAGAGGGAGAGGATGTGGACGTGCACTATGGGACGACTGAAGGAAAGACTCAACCATCTTAGTGTGGGCGAGATAGAGAGAGAGAGAGAGGAGAAAAGACTTTCGAAGAAGACAAGAGGAAAGTGAAGGCACCGCTCCATGGGCGACTCGAAGACGAGATAACGACCTCGGAAGTTGTTTAAGCGGCCCATTATTTCATTATAACAACCCAGGCGAGAACAGCAGCCGGGGCGAGCACGCTTTTAAAACAGCCGAGATAAAAATAAAGGGAGAAGAACGTACGAAAGTTGTAAAACGAAAGAAAAAAAAAGGGGTCCGGCAGCGCATGACCACGAGCGAACGATAAGCGCGAAGCGATGTTCGCGCGCTTGCGTCTGTGCGTGCGTGCGTGAGTGTCAGCGCGGGAGCGCGCCTCCGCGGGAGAGGGGGTCCACCAATCATTATCGGGCTGTCTCGCCGACCGTATATACGTTTTATTGTCCACTCGGCCCTTTCTTCGCTTTGTCCGGCATTCATTCACGTCATATTTTCGAAGCCACTATGCAGTGCTCCTTTTCTTTCTTTTTTTCTTTTCTTTTCCGAACGTATACGAATTAAGCCGTTATAATCTCGGTAACACAAAAGCTGGACTTCATCCACTACGGCCACGCTAGAAGGCTTCCATACGTTTTGAAAGCCAGTCTATCGAAACATTTTCGCGTAACAGTATTAACAAAGACGGCGGACCAAGCGGGTCTGCACAGAATATCGCGTGAGGGGTGGTGCATCGCCTCAGACCTACAGGGTGCAGGGCGTCGAGCAAGCCCAAGTTTCGCGAAGTAATAAATAAATGCGCTGAGAATAAGTTTGATCTATCTCTCCTAGAAAGCAAAACGGACAGGAAACGATGACCGAAACAGATTAGCGAATTAAGAGCTACGGCGAAGAATGGCGGCACATTTTGATAAGTCTGGCATCAGGGAGCAGGAGAGATAATATAAAATAAGCTTCAATAAAAAGAGATGTGCCAAGTCGAGGCGAACAAAAGAAAAAGAAGAAAAACGATTCGGTGCTAAGGTTTTCGTTATTCCTCGTAACATCCAGAAGTGAGGGACTGTTGTGAGTAAAGTTTCTGCTGCGTGGAGTGTGTTAACCACTCGAAAAAGCGCTCATTCTTTCGTGGTTGTGTGCTGTGCAGCATTTTTGAAACAATAACCATGACCGCACTACTGAAACCATAGCGAACGTGCAAATCTCCAGAAACTATTTCGCAGCCTAAAAAAGTGAAGGCGTTGAATTCTGAAGAGGTGAAAAGTAAATTGAGTCCGTATATCTCTTCAGCGCTGCCTTAGTTTGACTATGGGGTAGTGGAAGTAAACTGGTGAATCTAAAGCGTACACATTTGATGGCACCCCCAGTATGCGTAGTCATAACGATGAAAAACGGCTCATGTTATCCGCGGAATCGCGCACTGAATCGAAGGCCGCAGACGAAATTTCCGCAGTGGAAGAAACACATGATTTCAAGCGCACGATTCGCTCATTAAAATGTTTACCTTCCTGGAAGCGTTAGGCTGTTCGCTTGCACTGACGATTATCGTCGATAGTTTCTGCGCAACCATATTTTCCACACTCTGTTCCACGTGACTGGCACGCGCATGGATGTACAGGCTCGTCACATACGCCGCATTGTGTATATGCATGACAAAAGGAGTGAAGGAGAAACGCGTCACTAACAGTCGTCACGGCTCCAACTTGAAAATGGCGGCAGCTAATCCAGCAGACTCTACATATGACTATACCCCATTTTTTGGCTATTCCTCGACTCGGTGTGCTACTCTATTACCACAAAAGACCTATATTTGCCCTTACGTTCGGTCACGTATTATGCCCCTGAACGTATATGGTATACCGGCAACGGCGGCGGTTCAACGCTTGGCTGTTCCTTCACGTAGTGGCGCAGCCCACACAGAGATCGGTTAAGAATCGCGCTATGCCACTCCGGCAAGAGGTGAGCTGCGTACGTTTTTCCACCTGCTCGCGCGACCGAGCCCCAACCTGCGTATCCCGTGCCCCGACCGGAGCACAGGGCCCCGCCAGCGAATAAGAAAAACAGAAACGAAGAAAGCGGAAGAGGCAAGCCAACCGCTGCATAGAAAGAAAAAAAAAATAGATAGCACTCCTGTCGAGAAAGCGGCCAGGAAAACCGGAGAGATGCGACAGCGTAAAGAACGGACAGAGACGGAACGGCGGCGCTAAGAAATTCAGCAGACACCCCTGTGCACGCAACAACGCGTATGGGGGCAGGCAATACGTGCGTAACGCGCAGCATGCGTCCAGAAGCCGTGGTCTACTCGGCCGTCGGACACACTCGCCTGCCCCTACGCCACCTCCGCGGGAGACCCGCGAGACGGCATAGACGGGGAAGTAAAGGGGGGGGTTGTGGCAAGCGGGGCCGGCATATACGCAGAGATGGTAATGCATACGCACGGGTCTGAAAAGCGGGGATCTACATATCACTAGGAGCGGCCACATGTAAACACAAGCAGAGAGGAGGAGAAAGGCCAGAATCCCAGCCGCGCACCGGAGCGACCGCGTCACGAACCACGACTCAAACTGGCTTTCTTCCGAGAGCCCGGTGATGGACGAGGCACGCAACGCGGCGGCTCACCCAGAATCCCTCCTCGACGCCCGAACGGGCATACGCATAACACACACAACGCGCGAAAGGTAAAAGTTGCGAGCTTGAAAAAGAGAAAACACGTGTATGCTAAGGAGGGACGACGACGAGGTACGTGCGCATCCAGTGGCGGGAAATGCACGAAAAAAACACGAAGGAAGAACGAAAAGCAAGCAAGCTAGAAGGCGACGCGCGGCGGGGAGGCTATTCAATTCACGGGGGCTCTGAAAAGTTCTGGAAGCGCGAAAGCCGCGATGCTCGCGTACATATATAAGCAGTCGCAAAGAGTAGTAGCGGCACCATCCAGACGAGTTACGCAAGAGGCTCGCCTGACCCGCACCCGATCTGGAGGCCTCCTGTAATGGCCTAGAACATGCCAACGCGAAACGCAACACTTGACGGCCGAGGCGACGCGGCGGGGAGTCCGTTGCACCCCTCCGGTCTTCAAAGACGAAGTCGCTCGTCTCGGGCCCTCGAAAAGCGACGGTGGAGTGGTGACGAAATGCTCGCCTGCGGGAGCTATAAGCGTCTAATCCGCTTTTACAGCCACCAAGGATACGACACATAGACTCCAAGTCATATCAGCAGACACGCGTTCCGAGCCACCCCTGCCCCGGCGGGCCAGCTATATCACCTGACCGACGTTCAAACAATACAAGTATATAGTGGCAACCGACCAACCAACTTGCGTCACACAAGAGGCGATGGAAACGCACCGACATTTCATGAGCCGCTTCTGGACAGCGAAGAGAAAAAGTACGGCGATTACAGAAGAGGAGACGAGGATGACGCATCGCTCATCCGCTTCGGCGTATAGACAAAAGAAGCAAATCCGCGCAGCTGCGCGGAAAGGAGTTGCTCCGGTGTAAAGGCACGAAGAGAAGCTACGCTCCCGCCGCAGCTCGGCCGGGCCTGAGCAGCAGCTGCTTGCGTAGCGCCAGCGCAGCACACACCGGAAAGCGCGAATACGCAAGCACTCACCCACACGCACGGCGAGCACGCTATCACGTCAGACTCCGAGGTCGCGGCCTGTCTATGTTTGACTTGTACGAGTCCGACATCCACAGCTGCGCCGCGTCTACCGCATTTACGCGACTACGGAGACCGCGCACCTCTTCTTCAACTTGGTTCCCTTTCACGCGCTACAATGAAGCGTATACGCGGTTATAATTTCGCCGCAGAGAGTCGTTCCATCTAAATAGCCTGTAACGCTTATGGGCGTCGTCCCTACGCTAATGAGAACTTACTGACGCGTAAATCAACGAGGCGCCGCTTTATCCGTTATACGGGAGAACAGCGTAAAAGACCCAGCTGGGCACTGTATACTAGTCATTCCTGCACCCCCCCCCGCCTTTCTTTTCTCTCATTTGGCGCAGGAGGAAGAGGGGGGCAAAAAATCGAATTAGAGTCGCCCTAGTAAGCACTATACAAACAACGCATACATTTATTCCTTCTTCCAACGCAGCTTTACGTTTTCAGCGCGTATCGCGGCTTCAAAGCAAGCGACCGTACCGAAAGAGCAGCTTCGCAATAACAACGACGACAGAAAGTGTCACGAACTAATAACACGCTTTGCGAGGAAATGCAGCAAAACACAGGAAAAGCTGGAGCGTCATCGCTGCGCTGAGCACCCACCCAAAGCCTCGCTAGCGTACAGTGCGTGCGCTGCCGTGGTATACGCGCAGCCGGGGGGAGGTCACAAGCGGCGGCGCGCACTCGTTTTCCATACACAACTCACAAACAAACGAACGCCTGGCTCGTCAAAAACTTGGGGCGCAACGCCGACCACGGCGCGCGTCATTTGCATGGACAAGCTGCTGCTGCCACAGAGGGCTCCCGGTATAATTAGTCGAATCCGCCCGCGGTGGGCTGGCCAGAGTCAAAGTTGGCCTAACTAACCGCAAAGCGCGCCGAGCAGGCGCGCGCACACAAAACATGGCGATGCTCGCGCTCCCGCGCACTGGCAGGGCGCGACCGCTAAGCCTCGCCCCCCCCCCCCCCCCTTCCCTTCCGTGCTCGCACGCCAGTCACCGTCTGTGTCGTCTGAATTCACTTTTGCGTGTAATTTGCCCGCACACGAATGGCGAACGCATACATTAGAGCCGTGGCGCTGCGCGCGACCAGGCGTTTTGCGTATGCATGCATGGGTTCGCACACACCGCTAACGCACAGAGAACCGCTAACAGCAGTTCGATAAGGAAGGGTTAAAAGAAAAAAGACTGGAAGACGGAAAGAAAAGCACGAAGTGTGCACCACTAAGCTGCCGCGTAGCGATGGAATCCCGTTGGGGTAGACCGAAATCCAAGGCATTATGGCGCCGTCGTCCTCCCACGAGAAGAGTCGAAACGTAGTTTACAAGCACGTTTATATTTTGCAGCTATACTTCTTCATAGAGCGCCGCTCCACTAAGCTGTAGTCAAGCATATGTCGTGATGACGAAAAGGATATGTAACGCGTCGTCCGAAGGTTGTAGGTTCGGTCCCTAACGGTAGCAAGTTTTCTCTTCGCCCACTTTAATTTCTTTACACTTGGATCAAAATTAAATATACTGCATTTAAACACTAACAAATGAATCCAGCAGGCATTTAGGCCAGGGCACAGGCATAGGCCATTAATTGTCGTCTTTCACCGTAGCGCATCAATAATGACGTAAATTCGGGTGAATTAAAGTGGACAAAAAAATCACCATTTCCTTCGGTGGGATCTGAACCTACAACCTTCGAATTACGCGTCCGATGCTCTACCAAGTGAGCTACGACGCAAGGCGCTCGCCCGTCCACTTCGTTGTGTATTTCTGTACGTGCAATCGCTGCGATTGCATATACAGGAAATACGAGCAAACAGCTGCTGCATGTGTAATCTCTGGGTTAATTGTATGTTGGTTTTGTTAGGTTGCGTCGAACAATCAAAACGAGCCCTCGATTCGCTCCCCTTCTTCGGAGCACCACTGGTACTTTTTGAGACATATCGCAGCAGGCGCTGTAGAGTCTCGGCACAAGAATAGCGCTAAGCGCGCAGCGCAATAAGGTCGGCCGTCCTTCGACATCACCGCATTGCAGACTGACGTGATTTCTATCTTTAAACCACAGCAAGCCCCTCCTCCATCGCAGCTATACGCGCCGTCATCGACATGTCCCCGTTTAACTTCACTGTTCCCCCGCTATATGCGGACTGGTTGTCCTTAACCCTTCGGAAAAGAGGCACCTGTTTATCTCCAAGACCTTCACGAGTGCTGTTAGGTTTCGCCGCTCATAAGTCGATCGTGCGGACGGGACGGCGCGGCACTGTACGTCGTACAAAGCTTCTTTCTCGGCTCTCCCCCTGCCTAGTCTTTGGCTGTGCAATTATCAATAGAAAGCAAACGGCTTCCTTTGAGCAGCTTGTCTACCGCGATGGCCAGCAGGGGTTGCGGTCAAGCGACCATTCTCAGAGGTCGGTAGCCCGAATGTGTGGGAAAATGAGGAGGACATCCCCTGCTCTATGCCGTCGCCCAACGCGACAGTATGCGTGACCCCAACAACGACCGGCATGCGCTTGCGGCGCGCCGATGCACAATGCACGGTCCCAATGCGTGGGAGGCAGGGACACGCATACGCCTTTTCTTTCCCGGAACCGTTTAACGACTGGCACAGCGGGTTCAACTCGATGAGTATTGGAAAATGGCGTGAATGCACCAGGGCTAAGATACCGATGTATTTCGACCGTGAGAATCCCTGAGAGCGTGGGATAAGGAGAGGGAGAGCCATGATGGGAAAGAGTGCCAAAACGCCTGTCTGCACTGTAAAGACACTGCTGTCGAGATTAGGGACAGCCCAGTAGGGAGTGGCTTAACATGAGGATAAATGGATTGGATAAGGGAATGTCGAGGCGGACCACCAGTGGCCACCTCCCCTTTTTGTTGTTTACCGCAAGGTACTTAAGACTGGACGGAATTCGTTTCCCTTCAGTCTAGGCTGTAATCACCTAACTGATCGATCAGTAAGACTCCGTACGATGCAACTTTCGTCTGGGCCGTAACCACTCGGTGGTCGAACAGTGAGACTCGGTTCTTCGTATGTAGTAACAGTGTTCTAGGCTCTAACTTAAGAAAAGTTAAGTAGAAGAGTAAGACGCTGTTGATGTCTTTGTTATCATCAGTGTGCTTCGGCAAGATGTACATATGACTGTAAATATCTCGCTGCAATATACCTTCAAGTTTTTATTACCTCCAGCCTGCCTCCTGCTTCATCGACGTCGATCATCTCCTTGACGGAACTTCAATCCACATCAAGGAGAAAACGAACAAGGAAAAACATAACTAGTGCCTTCATGCATCCGCAAAGGCTACACCCACTCGTGTATACTTGTGTGTTTCGATGACAGAGAAAAAGAGACAGATAAGAATATTTCTGACAGTGTGCTGTTTTTCTCACTAAGCCGAATCACTTCTGTCAACCATCATCTGCCCTCGCATATCTGGTGCCACGCTTCGTATCGAAACTGTCCCGGACTGCGCTCACAATGGAGCCACTATGCCTGTCATAAGTGAGCATATACAGAACCAAGCTGCCCACATGACTACCGTGTGTGGATCTATGGTCTCGTCACCATATATCCCTAGTTTTATCAAGTACAGCCAATTATACATAATATTCGTTGATGTTTTACGTCCCAAAACAACGATATGATTATGAGAGACGCCGCCGTGGAGAGCGCTGGAAATTTCGACCACCTGGGGTTCTTTAACGCGCATCTTAATCTAAGCACACCGGCCTCTAGCATTTTGCCTCAATAGAAATGCTGCCGTCGCGGCCGGAAAGCCAATTAAACATGTACATAGGCGCGGATTCAGGTTTGCCACTTACTATAAATAATGATAATAATCAACTTGTTGGCGTCCCAAGGCGTAATAACGACACAGTAACAACTCGGAAGTGCTTTAGTATTTATAGTTAGTCACGTGTCATACACGTCCCCGCTGTGCACGTAAAACTTAAAGGATGTGTGGGGAGCAGAACATCCAGACATCCCGCCCAGATCCGCGCAGGCATGTACATTCGTGAGCAATGTGAGAGGGAACCCCGAATTCGTGTTCAATCAACGATTACTTGTAATGTACCAATATACCGACATGCCTTTTCCGCTTGAGCATTTAGTGTTGCGAACACTTTTCCGCTTGTCAACTGCGTTTAGCCTCTATGCCATTGAAAATGTTATTTCAGTGTTCCCTCTCATATTGGTATCGACTTTACAAATTGCACGCGCATGTACATCAACCCTGGTCATCTCGCGTTCAGTCCAGGGATGCCGTTTACGTTTCGAGGCTCAAGAGCTGCAAACGGGCTTCTGGCGAAGACCTTTAGATCTCCGGGGCAGTGCTTCTCCACCGGCGCTAATGCTAATTAACTGTAACAGTTATCTCTACTGACCAAAGGCACTTGAATCGTGATTCAGAACCACGGGACTCCATGGCGCGAGCTGTATACTGTACAGCAAGCATACGCAGTTGTAAACATCACAACATACAAAGTCGGTCCAGGGCCTATTTTTAATTAGCGGCACAACTGAAATGCGCCACACGTTTTACGCCCTCAGGGCAACCTCTCGAATCAAAAGAAGACGATATCAACCAGTTTTGAAGAATTCCGCTTCAACGATCCATGCCGGAGCTGGGAAGTTAAGTCAGTGAGGGCGCAACAGTATAGGTCTTCACTAACGTGCACAAGCTTGCTTCGAGCTAGCTTTGAGCGAGAACAAGCGGCACAAAAAAAAGATGAGGCCCCGTCACCCTGCGTTGGAGTCCTCGCCGTTTTACGCCGGTTGTTCCCGCCTTGGCTTCCTCAAACGTAGTTCTGCTCTCACTGAATACACGTGTACGATGCACAGCCTCCCGGGTGTTTAACCGAGCCTGGCGACGCTGCAGGCACCGGCGCTTCAATTAGCCGACACTCACAGTGATGGTGGGAGGTTTCGCTTTCACCGTGAGATAAACGTCACGCTTGCATAGTCGCAGGCACCGAAAGGCTGCCGACGTTCCTTTGTCGTATGAGTAAACTTGAGCATGTGCACATCTTACGCCATTCATTGCCAGTTTTGATGAACGCGAACCAATTATGGCGCGTTGCTATTGCCGTGGTATAAACCAAAACATGATAATAAAAAAAATTCAGATAATCGACTTTACGAAATTCGTCCACAGTAATGAATGTACGCATTCAAATAACGTCGCTGCGAATTATTACGCGCCTCACGGAATATGCGCCCGATATGTTTCTGACCCTGTTTGGGCTTCACTTTCTGTACATTGGTGCTGCGGCCGTTCCGAGCACTCCCCTGTTCAAGTACACTCTAGCGATACGAACAAAACTGCATCAGCATGTTATGTCTTTCGACTAACCTCTAACTTACTGAATAACACAGCTCGATGCCGTCGGCCCCGAGACATCAAAGCTGGTGGTATAGCGCGTACTTATGCATACATTTTTTTTTTTTTACGTTGACATTTTCGGGTCTTTCTATTTCAGCGCGCACCCAAATCAACTGCAGCGTAAGAACGAACCGAAGTGCCCAGGAGAGAACCCAACGTCAACTCCTCTCCGCGGCAGCGCCCTGCAGTGCTGCGCGCTCTCGCGGTCTTAACCGAGTCAAAGACGAGTTGAGGGTCGAGGTAAGGAAACATTAAAAGAACAAACCCTTTTCCCTGTAGTTAGGTCTACAGGGTCCCACACGAGCGGTAAGTGGATTTCTCGAGCACGTGGGGAAAAACCGACGAATAAAGAAAAAAAAATCGACAGAGAATAAACGCGTTGGGCGCTGCCGCCTTATAAACAATCCTCAAGTCGCCGCCGCCGCTTTTCTCATTATCTCCAAACCTTGAAAGAGCGAGTGGTCCGCGTGTGCTTTCCCCCGAAGGGAGCAAAGCCAAACGGCCCCGGGGCCAGCGCGAAATGTGCGGCCGTATGCACATAAGACACTGTAGATCACAAAGAGAAAGACTAGTTGAAGAAGCACAGGGAGCTCGTACGTATATAACCAAACGTCCAGTTTCCTCACTAGACTTTCTTTTGACTTTGTTTCTGCGGAGCTCTCGCACAACAGGCAGGCGCTGCTGCTGCAACGGAAGAGATGAGGCCTCGAGTCGGGGCCTATTTACCATCTTAAGTGACTCGTGTTCTGCCGACAAACAAGCGCGACGGCACCGGCGAGAGCACATCGCCACAGGACGACGACGAAGGGCGCTAGGGGGCGCCGGCGCTGCTTCTTTTTCCGCTCTGCTGCTCGCTGCCGCCTCTCGGCAGACCTAATTTAATTGAGGACACGGCGGCCTCCACCTTGTAATGCATTTAGCGACGAACAGGGGTCGCACCCGGCGCTTATATCGCCACCGTATAGAGAGAGCACCGCCGCTCGGGGTATACGCGCGTCGTACGTACGAAAGCTGAAGTGCGTAAGCATGGTATGCATGCCACCTAGATATATACGTAGAGTGAAGCGGGGAGGGAAAACAACGCCTTCTCATCACATTACCCCCCCCACCCACCCCGCAGTCCCCACATTTATATATAAGCGCGCGTTATAAGCAACCGACGACCCTCGGGCACCATATTGCGCGGCGGCCCCGGGCCACCATTTAACGAGCGCCAGTATAGACCCGGGGCTCGCGAGCGGGAACTGTACGACGTTCAAAGTGAAGACTATGGTATTACGTCACCAGCTGTTGCCTAGGTCTGCGACACTGTAGAGAAGCCCGAACCGATGGCGTACAGACCCGCATGTACATATATATATATATATATATATATATATATATATATATATATATATATTGTAGAGAAGCATTGGAACGCTCTAATGGGTCGTCCTCTCAAGCGCCTCCTAGTGGGTCACGCTCTTCGCCTATCCTCGGAGAGCGCGCCCTAGAGAAGCATTGGAACGCTCTAATGGGTCGTCCTCTCAAGCGCCTCCTAGTGGGTCACGCTCTTCGCCTATCCTCGGAGAGCGCGCCCCTCGTGCTCGTGCTCGTGAGAGTCTGCGAGTCTGCGCTCTGTCGTTGTGCATCGTCGCCGTCAATCTTGCCGTCAATAAACGTCTTAACAAAGTGGTGGAGAGTGCTGCACCGTCACCACAACTTCGGACCCATTAGACCCATTAGAGCGTTCCAATGCTTCTCTACAATATATATATATATATATATATATATATATATATATATATATATATGCAGGCATTGCTGCGGAAACTAAAAAGGCCGTTTGAGGGCGGGGGGGTGTATTTTTAGAACAAAAGCTACGAAGAGTGCGAGCAGACGTGTCCGTGAATTGACTTCCAGCTATAGAACTGCGTCCATTTGCAGCAGATTGAAGCACCGCGCCCTCCTGCCGTTCCAACTGACTTTGATGGGCAGGGTATAACTTGGTTAAAGACACAAATGAAATAAACCTCAAATTCAACGAGTGATGAAATCAAACTGTACATTAAGACCTCCCTCATTACGTCGCAGAGACGAAGCGGTCAAGAGTACACAATGTGTGACGATACCTGCTCTCACGCACTTCTTTTTGTACCGCTGCATACAAGGAATAAACAACATGGCGCTCGCAAATTGCATGTCTCAACGGAACTCACGTCAGTTTAATCCAGTCTTTCAGCAGTGTACAGATGAACGTATACAACAGAAAGGATACGGGTCAGGACGAACAGTAGATGGGTTGTTTCGTTGGCTTGTGCGCTGAGGAAAGAATGGAGCGTTTCCAATTCGCGCGCTTTTCGACCATGACTTTTTCGAGGTCATTCAATGCCCCTCCAGTTCTCTCCTATTCTCGTTTCGAACTGACACGCAACGCTAAGCATCACTAAGCGGTAGTAGGCATTCTCCGAGTCACTTCAAGGATGGCGTGCTGTTGCGAATCTCACAGAGCAACCTCAAAAAGAAGGGAGAAAAAGAGAGACCCCGGAAAACAGGCGACAGAGAAACAAACAGACAAGGAAACAAGTCAGGCCCATCAGGGTAGCACGGCTCCAACTTAAAACGTGCGCAAAAAAAAAAAAAAGCAAGAATAAAACGCCGAGCGGCTGCTGAAAGGGCGCGTCAATCTCAGCGTGACACACGCGGCACAGTTTCCCGCCGGAGTGTGACGTGCCAGCAGTTCCGTTGCGAACAAGAAATGGTATGGAAAAAAATAAAAATAAGAAAAATACGGAAACACGAATATACACGGCGTTCCTCGTGCAGTGGTGCGCTTTCGCGCCCCACCGAAATCTAAACACAGGCGACGCCGTACAGGTGGCTGCACAGCTGAGCACGCGCTATGCAGCACATACTACACAGTAGCCTGCAAAACTGGGCTAGTTGATTATCTTCATCGTAAAAGCGACGCAAAAAGACGGCAACACGGGAAAAAAAGAAAACGACACAGGACAAGCGATGTCCTGTGTCGCCTGTCCTGTGTCGCTCTTTTTCTCCTGTTTCCGTCTTTTTGCGCTGCTTTTACCGTGAATAGCCTCCACCTGCCCCGTCGTCTCTTTCTATCAATCTCTCCCTCGACTCGATCTCCCTACGCAAACCTTACCTCCTTAAACTATGTAAAGTGCCACCTACAGCAGCAAGGAGTCGACTCTAACATTCGGCGGGGAACGAACGGTTCGTTAGGACGATCGCTGAGTCATCAGACAAGTACGCGCAAGAACCAACTGTCGCAAGCTCCTTTCGAAGGGCACGTGAGATGCAACATGGTTACTCCCTCCTACCGACCGCCGTTCAGGCGTCAGCAGACCGCGCTCGACGATTACAGCCAGTAAAGTCTAAGTTTTCTTTCTTTTTTATTTTTTTGTTCACTGTATGGTAATCAACAACTAGTGACGTCCGCTTCGTGCGTGAGACGTTCACCACAGCTAGACTTTCCGCTTGCAGTTTGAACGATCGAGAGTCGCAGAGAGTCGCAGAGGACAGCTGCAACGCCATGCAGTTCTGCTCTTCCAGATTTTTCCCCGTACAGCACAGTTCAAGCTTCAGCGACCTGTGAGCGGCACGATGCTTCGATTTACGATTCAGCACGAACTCACTGCTTATAATGCAGGGCTCCGATAATTCGGGTACACGCATGCGCAAACCACTGCAGACACGGTCCACGCGCAATTGGATCGCTTACAACGAGCGCTTGCAGCGAGTGAATTCAATGGGACTGTCGGCGGCAATAAAACAGCGGATGTAAAATGTATACTGTTTGAATAGTTTTGTGCTTTGCCACTACTTTGCGACGGCAAATATAATACAAGAGGAGTACCTGGCGCCATACACTGTCAACAATCTCTCGTTACGTACATTTAAATAGAAAAAAAAAAAAAGCTGTACTGTGTTACGCATCTTCCACCCATTTCCACCCGGGCTAATTTATCAGGACTGTACGGCGTCCACTCTCAATAGTTTCCATCACAGCAGTCGTCAGGCGCCTGTCATTAAAGAAGACGATAAAGTAGAGGATGAGGAGCACGTTGTAGAAGAGTGAACCGTTGGTGTGACATTTCTAGGATTAAGAGCTGAAAAACTGTTCACGAATAACTACACAGAACAAAAGAAAGCGTCGTTTCTGTCGGTCTATTAGGTGTAGATATCCATCGACGATTGCCCCGCTCTTCATCAGAAGACGAGGAGAAGAACAACCAAACGGTCAAGGCGAAGAATGAACGCGGACCGGTTTATGTCCTTCGCGCGAGCTGGCTCAAGTCTCGGAAGTCTGGTTCCTTTCCACCGACGCTCTGGTCTCGGAACTGTACTTTACGGCACCGCAAATAACGCCAGCTAAAATAAGCACCACGCAAAGCAGCGGCCTCGGCGGCGTCAAAGAGTCGAGCCATGCACCAGCGAAGCTGTCCCGGAAACCATTTCCGATGGGAGACGAATGACGTCAGCAAAAATCGTTCGTTGCGTCATACGCAGCCCTCGCTGGCTTACGTAAATAACCGATAAGCTCGCAAGAACAGGTGATGAAGTGACTCGCGTTTATTAGTTTTTTTACGAAACGAGACGTGAACTAACTGAGGCTTCCTGCATTCTGCTCGCCGCCTTAACTCAATTGAAGAAGCCTGGGAGAAATTACTGCGCTTTCTCGCAGCGTCTTTGGCGCACACTCCTTTCACGGCACCTCGACACCGCGAAGTTCCAAGCGTTCACGACCGCTGCGCTGTCGAATGAATGCGGCGACCACTCAACTTCGTTCATCGTCGTACGCAGTGAACGTGGGATGTGCCACGGCGAACCCGACTGTTCGAATCGGATTACGCGAGCCAATGCAGCATTTGCGTGGGTCATTTGTGGAGCGAATTAAAAGGCCAGCTGAGAACAACGCTATTGGTTCGCCTTCTGTCGCCGCTTGCTTCTAACACCGTGGTCGAGACAGCGGTGACGTTAACGGCAGGTGACGCGCGGCGCACCCTCGCCTGGCAACAATCATCTTCCCCATCCCATTTTCCTCAATCCTAATAACCCCCTTATATTTACCGTAATACTTTTCGGAAGAGGAGACAGTGTCTAACGGTACGGCGCGCAGGTAGGCGGCTCTTCCAAGCTCCGCATTAGAAGGCCAAATCTGGGCAGTCCAGCCAGCCAAGGCAGTCACCCGAGCTTGGCCGATAATTAGGCCGAGGCTGAGGCCCGCACCGAATCATCTTCGCTGGACTTTAAGTTACGTAGTTCAATTCATAGAATTACAAGCTCATGAAAAAACACCGACAAAGATCGAACACCCGGCGAGCATACCGTGTCATGACGGCATGGCCTCCGCAAAGTTGGTCCGAAAAATAATAAAGCAAACTTTGTGCCTTAATAACCGGAACCGTGCAATGCATGTAATCCCTTTCTCATTCGCGAACGCCTATATCGGTCAGAGAGAAGACAGAGTCATGGAGACTGAGAGAGAATAGGAACACACGAGGATTGAGCGGTTCTTACACTCATTCATGCACACTATATAGTATTGTAGAGAGACAGATTACAAAAACTGGGCAGGTTCGTACTGGCTCGGTGTGAACAATAGGGCATTCAAAACCAATGAGAAGGGACATAAAGCTTGTGCTTTGTTCCTTCGCTTTCGTTTCCGGCTGAGCAGTCGCACCTATTATTTCTCTATGCGTATTATTTGCTTTCTCGCCGAATCTACATACGAGTGACATTGTCGGGTGTGCCGCCAGGCAACCGAACCTCTCAGATCTTGGTTTTTTTCTCTCTCTCTTCGAAATGCTCGCATCCACGCGTCCGACTGTGACACAACCCCGCCAGCTTTTTCTTAATGTTTTTTTTTTTAATCAAGAAACACGTGTGCACCTGACACGAATGAACCAGCAGGAAACAAAACATTCCGTTCCGTTCAAAACGTAGCGGCCAAACGAAGGCTCGCCATGCACTCCTATGAATCGGCCGGGACAAGAGAGGCGCTCCCCTTATCTTTCGAGCCGCATCCGCTCGGCCCATTAGCTGGCATCTTCCCTCGATGCCCGCCACAGCACAGATGCCGCATCAGCCGAGGCCCCCGGTCACGTATGCCCTGTTGACGCTTTTAGCCTCCAGGCCGAGAGAGCCCACGTAGTGCACCTTCAGCAGTCGCGCTCGCGCTACGCCAACGACGTCCCGCGCACCGCAATGCACCTCTAACCGGTCCCATCCCGAGCCGCGACACTTTTCTTTTTTTATACAGTGTACTGTACCGTACAGCTCCTTGCTTCACCGCTCCTTTTGTCTTTTCTTTCCAATCTCACGCAATTCCTCTCCTCGTATTCCCCGCCATCCCTGCGTACTCTCCAATTCTGCGCGCGGAGGAGCGTCTCGTTCCCTACACACTTCTCGTTCCTCTTTTTTTTTTTTTCTTGCTCTTCTTTTTTCCTGCCTCTCACGTTTACCCCTGGTCGCTTCTTCTCCTGCCTCTGCAGCGCTGCCCGCGCGCGCCTAATGAACCTTATACTTGGCCAGTGTACCGCACCGCTTAATTTACGGGCCGACGAAAGAAAGACCGGAGAATAAGAGACAAACCTTTTTAGTTTTCTTTTCTCTCTCTCTCTCTCTCTTTTTCGTCAGATTTTTTTTTTCCGCCCTCTCTTGCTGGACTTGTGTTTCCCTCGTGTAGGCGGGTAATTAACCGCACTAATTATGCCGTAATGTCAAACCTCGTTGCCGCGCATTTCGCTTTTCTCCTCCGGCTCTCTGGGTCTCTGTTCTCGGTCTTTCCCGAGAGATGAATGAGAAAGAAAAAAAGAATGACAGAAAAATACAGAAAGCGAAGAGGTCATTTCGACACCAGCAGTCAAGTTCGGCAGAAATAAAAAGAAACCGACGGAGCAAAAAAAAAATATTAAAACATCCGCGCGGACAAACCGAAAGACAAAGTGGAGCAAACTACGATGACATTCCCACTAAAACTGACAAAAAAAAAGAGAGAACACAGCGATAAGGATGGATGGGTCAGGACAGCGGTTGGGTATATATGAGCATCGGGTTTCGTAACACAACCTTTTTCAGGGAACCGAACACGGGAATCGCCACGATGACGTCGCGTTTTCGCTGGAGAATTTCGCTGCGGTGACGGTGGCGAACAGGGCAGTGATACGAAATCATAGTGACCTCGACTAATTAGGCTTTGTGTTACGAGCCAACTCGCAATAAGTGAAGAGTTTCGTTTATCGTATAACAAGGATGAAAGAGATGTCGTCGGGCAGGCTGTATATAGTTACTGTAGTAGCAAATGTACAGCATGCTAGTACAAGCAAAATCTATGGTCACCTGCACTATGCAAAATGAACACATCGCAACCGCGAACTTTAATCTTTTGAATAAACCTTACATAGATTACGAAGCTTGCTTCCCAAAGAGGCGTTCATTTCTTTCCTTTTATCACATTGTGGCGTTCCTAAGTGAAAAGCAGCCACGATACGACTATGAGGCACGTTTTAGTGGAGGACACCGGACTAATTAGGACCACGTTTTTGGCTCAAAGCAAAAAAAAAAAAAAACTTTTTTTATGCAGCATGGGCTGTGTACTTGCCGACTGCTTTGCATGACATCGACTCCCACAATACGTGCGACGTGCCCGAATTTTTAACGTTCAGCTGAATCTAAGTAATTCCACCCTAATCGAAATGCGAACGCCGCTGCTGAGAATAGAACACGCAGCCCCGTGCTTAGAAACACAACGTCGTAGCACAGAGCATTTGCGGAGGCTGAGACAGCCCCCCTCCCCCATCCCAAAATCTTCTATCTCTCTCTCTCTCTCTCTCTGTCAGTGCGGTCACAGCGTGACCCGGCTATAACCCGGCTGCAAGTGGCGGAGCAGCCATTACGAGGCGGAAGCCAAGCCAAGGACGCAACGGCGTAGGAAGGCGGCGAGACACATTGTACAAAAGGATGAAGACGCTAGCGCGTACGACAAGCAGCTTGATACACACTGACTAGACCAGCTCGCTACAGCGGGATGTTTCGACGCAGGAAAAACGAGGCGAGCCAATTAGCCGCTCGGACGGCTCACTCTGTCGGGCGGCTTCCTCTGAGCCGCTGCCATTTGTCATGGCGAGCCCTGCCGCAGTGGCAAGCAGTCGCCGCATGTCGACGACGACAGCGGCGAAGCGTCATCGACCGCGCCGCTGTCATCTGCGCCCGGCGTCTCGCGCGACCACGATGCGGCGCGAAAAAAGCCGCTGAACTAACCGGATACATCGACGAACAACGGCCCGTTACAGAACGCTCCTTGCGAGACATTACTCACTGTCCAGCATTCGCTAAATAAACAAACCCGCATGTTTTGATCATCCAGAAACCAGAAAGTCACCGAGCCGAGGCTACATAACAGCAACAACAAGGATCCTTCGCTAAAAGCAGCAATCGCTTGTGTACTACATGTGGTCAGTCATATGAAGACAAGTGTCCTGCTCCGGTATTTGCAGCGAATGCAAGCTATCTACAACAACAAAATAATAAAGCGGGGGGGGGGGGGGCGGAAGAGGATAGGCGCGCGAACACGGACACGCGCGCACCTTCTTTCATGATGTACATTTCTGCAATTCCAAGCTATCTACACTTTAGACATGTACTGGGACAAAGAATGCCCACGAAAGCGTACTAAGGAGAGTGGACTTGCAAAGTTTTCAAGCTAGTGGCTACAAAGCATTGCCATAGCCAGAGAGAGAGGGTCACCCCCCCTTCCCAGCAATTTTTACATTTTGTGTGCAATATATATATATATATATATATATATATATATATATATATATATATATATATATATATATATATTACAAACACACGCACGATACATAAAGGAGGGTAAAGGGGCCGGACTCTTGGAACACAAAATTTACTTGCATCGCATTGCCCTTTTTGGACAGTCTATTATTCTCTCACTAACTGTAAGCGTGTGTACTCTCCCCCTCCCCTTTTTTTTATTTTTGTTTTTCTTTCTAAAGCCTTTGATGTCCGTTTTGCTGTGAGCCACCAGCCCTGTTTGAAAAGCTTGGGGGGGTGGGGGGCTGTGCGACGGAAGCAATATAGCCGACGCCGCCTGGTCTACGCTGCACCTGCAGACCAGCTACCCTGGTCACCGTACCTGTGTTACCTGTGTGGCACTATGCCTGTGACATTCTTTCTGTGTGTTGTGGCCCGTCCGGTGTTCGCGTGCTTGGGAGTGAGAGAGAGAGAGAGCGACAACGGACAAAGGACGTGAGCAAGTCCGCTGGATTTCAAGCAAGACGGACGTGCCGGCCGCGATGTCCTGGATTAAGGGACTATACACGCGCTATCCGAACACCCGCTCCGCACGTGGCGGGACACCTGCCGCCCGCAAACGGAGGAGGAAAAACCGGAACGACGCCAATCGTCGCTCACGGGGTACCGGTTTTTCCTCCTCCGTTTGCGGGCGGCAGGTATCCCGCCACGTGCGGAGCGGGTGTGCGGATAGCGCGTGTATAGTCCCTAAGGCCTCTCCGCGCTACGACCGTTCCGTCTCCCGTGTCCCGTCTCTCGAGTCCCGTTCCGTTTTTCGACCGGTCCGGCGACGGAGGCCGTTCTCGGTGAGACCGTTCGGAGCGGCCGGCGTGAGCACGCTGATTGGACGGTGTGGTGTTTCGAAGTGCTGGCAACAGTTCGGCAGAGCCAATTGGCAGAGCAGAAGAGTTCGATGGCGGCGAGTATTACTAGCAGACGACACAAACGTACACTTATGCCCATGTGAATTCAATTTTTCAGTATTGTGGCGTAAACGAAGCATTCGCCCTGCTACGTTCTGTTCTGCAGCAACACGAATGGCATGGTTGCGCTCACTGACGCCCGAAATGCTGCACAGAGAGGCTTAGCAACTTGTGAAACAGTTCAAATTCAGTTATTGCTGCCGCATCTCGTAGCATATCAATCAACCCATCTTCGCTAGATCGCATCCGGCGTGGCACGGCAGCGATTGAAGGTGTGAGCGCGGCGACCCCGCACACGCCTGTAACCCGACGATTCAGGTAGGGAGCCTGCCGCGGCAACACCGTTGCTCGCTGTCGACGATCAGGCCGTCGATCGCGACGTGCGGACGCATAGGTCACCAATAAAATTTCAAGCCCTTCATGTCGTAGAAGTGCGCAGTCACAGGCGTACGCACGGGGAGGGGCGGGGGGCAGGGGGACAGCCGCCCCCCTTGTTACTTAAGAGGTTAAGAGAGGGGGGCAATATGTCTGTCCTGTACACTGACGTAATATGGGGAGGGGGGCGCTACAATAACCCTTCGCCCCCCCCCCCTTCCTGAAGGGGAACCTCGCTCTCGCCTATGTGCGCAGTGCCGGATTAGGGTGGGAGAGCGCCATAAACTAATGGCGGACCCCTGCCACCTTACCCCACCCCCCAAAAGATATTCAATTTTGCATGTGTATATATACATGCGCACACAGAGGGGGCACACGATAGGGACAGGGGGGGCGGCCACCCCCCCCCCCCCATTCACCTAAGAGGGAGGCGCAAAATCTGCCCCATACATTGACTTAGTATATGGCAGGGGGGTGCTACGATCATGGGCGTCCGGAGGGGGGTGCAAGGGGGGGCAGCTGCCCCTCCCTGGAATTTCGGATAATATTTTTCTGCGCGGTAGCAATGAGTTACACAGCTTGATTAGCATACGCAGATCCCGGCCTTCTCTATTTCCAACCAAGTTCGCACGTTGCACACTACTGATTAACCTTGCAGGTCGTGTCACGGCAGTGAAAGCTGTCAGTGCTGGATCTCCCCCCCCCCCCTGCACCCCCCTGCAATAAGTTCTGCGGACGCCCTTGGCTACGATGAACCTTTGCCCTCCCTGATGGGGAACCTTGCACATGCCTATGCGCGCACATACAAACGCATGCGCAAACATGCTTACAGTACATGGTTGAACCACCCTCCGCCCAATCCCCCGAAAAAAGTTTCTGGCTACGCCACCGGTTGGCCCCGTCACAAAATGCAATGAAACGAAATGCTTACTTGCACCAGTTGTATGTTCCCTCTGCAGCTAGCATTGCAGATATGCTGTAAGCAACAACGTTCGATGCAAAAAAAAAATGATATATACATATATATATATATATATATATATATATATATATATATATATATATAAAGCAGCAAGTTGCAGAATTTCCACAAGGTACAGTTGTATTATAGTTCAGTTCAGCCTTGCGTCATAAATCCGCAGCCATGGCAAAGCCCAAGTGCCTGCTCAAATTGTTGTCACTGCACTCGGCCGTCCTTTTTTACTGAAAGACCTTCTGAAAAAGCGAAATAATTCGATGTACTAACTTTTATTTCCAGAAGTTACAGCATCAAACTTACATTCTGCCTTTTCTATTACAGTTGTGCAAGCCTGTGAGTAACTGTGAGCTTCTCTTGCCCTGCCCACATAAAATGCACGGACTCGTACAGCTGGGAAGAAAAAGAGGGACCTATAGACAGCTCGATAATTGAGGGTTGACAGGGTATAGCTTCTTAGGCTCCGCATGCCATCCCCGCCCAGCCCCTATAGAATCATTAACTAGATGTGGGAAAATCTTCGTGAGGATTCTATCATGGCTTCCACAGGGTATCTGATTGAATGCTGGCAAGACGGACAGCTGCTTACATGATTGCTAAACTGCACAGGTGCTAATAATCCCAAAGCCAAGAAAAGAGGTGCAACTAGATAATATCGGGCCCATTTCATTAACATCGTGCACAGGCACGCGGCTTATTTATCATGTAATACTCACATGACCGAGTACATTCAAATCACATCACTATTATTTTATTCACATTACGAAAAGGACCTAACAAGCTAAAAGCTATACATACGTAGCTTCAAGTGACATTGATTACAGGAGCCTGCACACAAAATTATTATACAAACTGAACACTAAATATAATGCACGTGACACTGCAGATATTGAAGCAATCCTTAGTATGGGTCTCATGAAGGCATTTGACAATGTTACACACAAGGCTATTTTAGAGAAGCTGGAAAAGCTTTACATATACCTATATGCGTGTGAGGGAACCCACATGTACCATGTCAAGCAACTCATACGAGGCAAAATCAGATCAGATGACGTAGAACTCAAAAATCGGTGAACACCTTGGGGATTGGTCTTGTCACCCTTTCTGCTTAATGTAGCATTCTTACGTCTATCCACATTAACTGAGTTGCATCAAAGTGTTACAGCATGACCTGTAAGCTGATGACATCATGCTGTGGCCTGTGGGTAACAGGTGACAGCAGTGAATGCATAGAAAAATGGGCAATAATACTATACATAAGGCTCAGCAATGTACCAAACAAGTGATGAGGCTTAATTATTTAAGGATATCCAATTATCACTATGTCATGAAAGTGGTCCACTTGGTATGCCTATTGCAAGCCTTCATTATCATGTGCTGTATGCAAACCCCTACCAAACTCCAAATCTCAGGGGAAGATCACGAAGTGATCGCTAAGAATAATGCAATAATACAACTCACCCAGAGTCCTATGGGCAGGCACACTCGATAAACTTGACATAGTAAACTACACAGCATGAGACAGTATAAAGGGAAACATTCCCCACAATGTGCGACGACAGCTTCAGATGCTCCCTCTACCTAGAAAGAATCACCCCAAATTACACAAGATTAAGATAGCACTGATGTGACAATTGCAGATAGCTCTTCGCAACGTGCCTATCTTGATAGATGGTGATTCCAAAGTGGCAGGCTTAATGTGAGCTGAAAACACCTACAGAGCCAATTAATTGCCTATTGCATTGGCAATGGCTTCCAATTGAGCCAAATATGTAATCAATGAAAGAAGGGGACCTTTGGGGTTCCATCATTTCTTTTTTTGACACCACGTTAATGAAAAACCAGCAGACAATAAAGCCAAGTAAAGTACAAGGGACGTTAGCTGTGCAGTTTTAAGTGTATCATAATTGCGACATAGATACGAAGAAAGCAAAGTGGCCTGAAAGACATTTTGCCACTGTCAGGGACCTTCAACCTGCAACCTTGGGATGACACATCCGAAAGCGGCACACCGGGCCCGTGCCCCCCGCCCCCAGATAATTTTTTTTTGCCAGGGCATGCAGAGCACGAATTGACATTCGACCCTATCTGCCTGCCCCGCCTGCACTTCAAATCAATGACATTCGACCCTATCTGTACAGCTACTTGAACAGAGGCGGCATAAAGTTCCCTCATGAAGTAAATACATATCCTTTTGCAGTAGCGGGTTTTGAGAGGGCTCTCTGCTGGCAGTAGCAATGTTGCTTCAAGTTTGCTGGCCTGGCTATCCTTAAGGGTAGGTGGACCTTTCTCATGGTCACAGTCATACACTGGATATATTGGTTGCTGCATAGATTTTCTACAAGTTCTTCCTGCTAATATTTGATAAGGCAGAATCTGGCAGTGTCTGGAGCTAAACTGTTACCAACCCTTTTAGGAACACATGGGGATGTAAGCAGTACGTAGGAACTGATGAACATGGGAGGTGGCAGCGGATTGGTTCCCTTGGTTATATCTCGCTTGCACCCTCCCTGTGCATTAATGTCGCCAAGGAGAATTAGTCGGTCCCACTGTACCAGCCAAAGTAACACTATAGTGTCTACGTGTGCTTCATTTAATTAGTAGGAATGCAATATAATACATGTGTTATGAAGCCACATTACTCATGCACCATATACTTTTTATTTATTCATTTCTTGCCTACATTTCGCCCAAGGGCAATGCAAAAGAAGGGCTCCAGCAACAACAACAGCATTTACGTTCACTAACTGAAACAGTGGTTTGAATTGCAGTGTTACTAACCCAAAATCATTGCTTCTGGAACATAATACATGGTCTGAATGTTACTAACCATTATGAAAAATAAATATGTTACTTACAAATGACGACAAACACAAAATACATACAGATATGTAGCATGTGATAATGGATGCACATGTAATAGAGAAATATTCTGCCTTGACATTAACTGCAGATAATTCAGTGCAAACGATATCTGAGCGGCATGTAACTTGTACAGCTTCAATGAGTAGTTTATTCTATAAATTTGTTGCGTGAAAGCAGAATACATTTGGGCAAACTGTGACAAGGTGGGTTTGAGCAACAAAAGCTGTCCACTTTTTATTTAGTTAATGACCACTGTGTGATGACACATGCTTCAGAGTATGAAGTTATTGGTTTTTTTCAATTGCACTACAATTTCAAAATGTGTCTCATAAGACATAAAATACCTGAACAATGCATCATGTTCAGGCCATTAGGCTGTTATCTAACATTGTGTTACATGAGAGCAGAGCTCGGCATCTTGAGAACGCTCAGTCACACTCATTCAGATGAATAAGTCAGTATGAGCTTGTGACGAGGGTGTGAGCAAACATGAGTATGAGTAAGAGTAATCACGAGCATGAGTAGGCATAATCATGAATCAAAGCAAATCAAGTTTATTTTCATTCTGTAATATACAGAAAGAACTGTGACGAAAAGCTGTTTTTTCAATGAAGAGCTTGACTAGTTCACAGCCGCATACAAAAAAAAGGAGAAAGAAAAGTTGGAGTAGCTACAGAACCACAGTAAACAAAAAAGATAAATTGACATTTCACAGGTAGCATATTGCAACAGTGCATACACAATATGGACCAAACTGTGAATCTCTCACTGCATTATGTAAGGTTCAAACTGACTATTAGAATACGTCTAATAGAAAACGTAAACAGAATACGGTTTCCAGTAACATCATAATGCGATTGTTATTCGCTGACTAATGTATACAGCCAATCACACTGAGAAAAAAAAAAACAATATTGATATTACCTCCTTACGAACACCTACATAGAGTCAAAATAAAATAATTAGATACAACAGCTTCGATTCCATACAGAAACAAGCTGTGTAACAGAAAAGAAGTGCCAAGTAGTTGAACTCAAGTTTCACACCCCAGCAAATAACTTGGGAACATCCAGGTATGAACAGTTGAACAAGTCAAAATTTTCAAGATCATAGTGACTTCGAAGTTAGGAGAGAGACAAGCTCTCTTTTCTGCAGTTTAGTCATGTTATATCTGCCTCTCTTGATTTGTCCATGACAGGTGGGCAACTTACATACATGAACACGAGTCAGTACTGATGAGCACGAGCTGGACCTGAGCGAGTAATAATGAATGTGAGAAGGCATGAGTATGAATGCAAGTGATTAGTGCCCTTGAGTGTTAGTAGTCGTGAGTATGAACGTGAGTGAGTACTTGTGAGAGTAAGAAGGCGTGAGTAAGCATGTGAGTGAGCAGCATGGAGTATTAGTATATGCAAGTATAAATGCAAGTGAGTACCTGGGAATGTCAGTATACTGACATATAAGTATGAATGTAAGTGAGTTGGAAGCCTGAAAAATCTCAGGGTGAGTGAGCATTCTCTTGTATTGCCGACATGCTTGGGAGTTGGACGGTATTAGTCGTGCATTCCGCTGCAGTTATGCATCGCTAAAATATTTCATTTTTGAATGTTTCCATCTGCACAGTGTTTAGTAGAGCATAGCATATGCGTAGTGAATGGCTGAGCTTTTTCAGCACGAGAAACGACAAGGACATACGATAGACGCAAAGGGCACACGGGTACTACTCACAGCAACATTTAATTCCTTCACATACCAACCATGTGTACCTTTGGAAGTATGTGACCAATAACGAGGTATCATTTTTGGCAATAGGAGTATAGGATAAGCCTGAGCTCTTCCAAAAGAAATAATACACGAGGGGTAGAGTGCTATTACGCATGGGGAGGAAATTCAAGTTTTTGTCAAACAAGGTAATGCAAGATTGACTAACACACAATGCATCACAGGGGTCGATGTGCTCGCTCTCGATTATTAGTTCAGTGAGCTCATCCTTACTACATCCCACTATAACGGCTTGATGAACCCGAGTTACACACCCACAGTTTCTTCTGTGAATCACAAGAAAACTGTCCGAAGGCATTTCATTCACCGAATCGTGATGTAATAGTACCATACTGTGACGTAATAGTACCATACCAAATTAAATTAAACGAGGCTGTTAAGGCTGCTAAACTTCGTTACTTTCAGTTTACCCTGCCTTTCCACTGTAACCCAATTAACTACTGTAATTCATAGTCTCACCAGCGTTGTCGACAAATCAGGACAAACTGACATCACATTTCTGGATTTTAGTAAGGCGTTTGATCATGTGTCACACGCAAAACTAATCGTAAAACTTGTAAATCTTAATATTCGTTCATATCTTGTAAAGTGGATTTCTGCTGACCTCACTAACCGTAGGCAATTCGTTGTTGTTGATAATCGCTTTTCTGGTGACCTTTCTGTAACTTCTGGCATTCCCAAAGGAAGTGTTCTTGGACCTTTGTTATTTAACATATACATATTAATGACGTTGTTGACTCTATTTGTGAACCTGTACAGATAAAAGTGTTCGCTGATGAGTGCTTACTCTTTAATGAAATCACCTGCCAGCAAGATCAAATTACCCTAAACTCTAGCCTTCAAATTATTTTAGCATGGTGCGTACGCTGGGATATGCAACTTAATATTGATAAAACAGTATTTATGAAAATCACCAAAAAGATTAATAAACTGTCATTTACATATAATCTTGCATCTATGCCACTTACAGAGGTTGATGAATACAAGTACCTCGGCCTCACAATAACTAATAATCTCAGTTCGAACTCCCACATCTCTCACCTTTGCGAATCAGCTTTCAAAAAACTCTGCTATCTCAGACACAAATTAAAACATGCTCCTGCTGAGACCCGCCTAATTGCTTATACCTCACTTGTCCGTCCTAAGCTCGAATACGTAGCTATCGCATGATCCTTACACTAAAACTAACATCGATGCACTAGAAAGGATCCAACGTAAAGCAATAAGGTTCATCTCCTCTAAATATCGCCCCAGTGATTCTCCAAGTGACCTAATGACCGTACACAACATTCAGCCTTTGCAACTAAGAAGAAAAATTCACAGGCTTAAATTTCTATTCGTACTATATAATAATAAGTTGTCTCTTTCTCCTGAACCTTATATAAAGCCACTCACTGCTCGCCAAACAAGACATCGCCACTCTGCCTCATTAATCCCTTATAATGCCAGCACAAACATCTTTAAGTATCCCTTTTTCCCTCGAACACTGAACGACTGGAACATTCAACCTTATAGTTCACTCATCAGCACCGACTCTATCTCATCCATTACATCTTAAAATCTTCGATACAATGTACTTTTTTTTTGGTGACACCTTCGTACATTATTAGGTAGTGTTGTGTTGTATCATCTTTTTATACTGTATATGACTTTTTCTTGTATTACATTTTCAGCGTTTATCTACTTGTCCATAGATTCCCCTTCTATAGACCCTCTTTGCACATTGTTGATACCTTCACCTCTGTACTTTTTGTTTCTACTTTACCCCTCCTGCCTGGGCCTTTGAAGGCCTGCAGTATTATTAAATAAAAAAAATCATTTATGCACTACCTTGTTTGTGAAACATAACGGGGGTTACAGGACAAGAGAATCCAATAGATGATGCTAGATTTGCACTGAAGAAACTTTCTCATACGCTTCTTATTGCATTTGGCAACTATAGTTTTTGATGGATCAGTTTTCCGACAGATACTGCTGTTTTAGACGTTGTCATACATTGAGCTTTCACTCTGACATAAATTGTTATTTGCCTTCTACAGTGAGCTTCAAAGTAGCTTAACAATCACGCTTATCTGGAATCCAAGACTGCCTTTCTACATTATTGGGAGCACTTGAGAAGTTTTTGTTGTCCAGTGATTCAACTTGAAGCGGCAGGCAAATCAATTGCGGTGTGTTTTGTACACCGAGTGGGCAGAATGAAGAAAGAACCGAGTCTTTACTAGTGACAGAAGGTGCCTTGGTCGCGTGACAATATAAACTGCCGGCTGACAATTCCTCGGACACACAGTGAGCGCTCCACTGCTATAGCACAACGATGCTACTTGGTGCACAAATAAAGACATGCCCACCATCGGAAAGTGTTGACCAACACGTCGGTCGAAATAGAGCATGGAGCGAACACCGGCAGCACTCATACTTTGGTCTCTCAAGGTGTCCAGGACTGAGTGACTTGAATGCGTCATTTAATTGACAGTACATCAAAACATAGTGATTGAGCCAGCCCTAAAGAAACTAAAGTCTTGCAGGGAGCAACAACTTGTGGTACTGTGGGGTAGCAAGCCTGCTCTGCAACTGTTATGAAGGGATTGGTCTTGGAGAAGTGAACACAAGGATCTCTGCACATTTTGAAAGAACTTCATAGTATGGGACGTACTGAAGTAGGACTCAATAAAATGTTTCAATGGATTTCGTTGCATGGGGGTATAGCGCGCAATAAAGTGGATGACAGGCTTGCTTGGAATGCCTTAGAACTGAAGGCAACAAAGAAAGCTTCCAAAAATCTCCGTCTTCTAAGAGGCTGTCATGAAGTGTTTCTATTTTTTATGGCTGACACATCACCAGCCATGTATGCTGGTGATGAAGGGCTAAGCAGGGCAAAGGCCTTCCTGCTACAACACATCAGATTGGGGTCAGCGTGTGCACCAACATGGCTGCACGAGATCAGACTTGCCACTACGCCATTGTGTCCAATTTACAAGATCTATGGGGATATGAAGCATTATTTGTTGAAATGCAATAAACTTAACGATTGAAATGTTTGCTTGATGCAACATAGTGCTTAAGCTTGCCACATGACTGAGCGAATGTAACTTCTCTAGCTGCTACTGCTGTAGGCAAAGCTGCAGTCTCGGTGTAACACATGAGACGGTCTCTGCCAATTATTCATCTGTTCTCAGAATTGTTTAAGGCAGTGGGTCGTATAAATTCACATCGCAGTGATAAAATGGGCAAGCCAAGCAAAGTAGAGGCTGAAGTGTACCGGCAGAGCGTTGAGGAGAGCCTTCCACCGATGGCAGGCAGTCTAAGCATCAGTATACTTGCACACCAATGTTTAATTTCCACAGCAGTAGTATCGTCCATGAAGGGAGTTTAGGTTCCGAGAATGGCAGTGTCAGTGCTTTCTGGGGTAGTTATAGAAAGCAGCACATATTTACATGCACACGTAGTACAGAGGTGATTGTCTCAAATATAAAAACAAGAAGCTTAATAAGGGAGAGCTGTTGAGGAGGGATAAGCTAGTGGACAAGTCGAAAAGGCGCTATGTTCACAAACCCAAGAATCCTTGCGACAACATGCCTGCAAGGTTATTTCGCGACAACACACAGGCCAATGAAACTTCAAAGCGTCTTTATGGAATTCGGCTAGGAGTATTCGGCAACAGCACGAAGGACACCCTCCTAGCAGATGACGTCCTCGTATTGTCAGCTTGCCTGCAGCAAAATGCGACGTCTTTATGCTGGCCAGCAGAGGTGAAGCACATGATAACCGCGCGAAGTCGAACATGGTGTGTTCGAAAATGTCAAGAAAACGACTACAATGTCATCAATGTAGCACAACCAAGTATTTGCACTTGTAGCCATGAAGGATTTCACTAATCATTCGTTCAAAAATATAACCGGGGTGTTACGCAACGCAAACAGTGTGACGCCAAACTTATGCAGTCCAATCAGGAGTGACGACGGCAATCTGCGGACAACCAGTGACGACCATCAAAACTTCCCAATAACCATAACAGAAATCTGAAGATGACAAACACAGGTGATGCGCGTAAGTCTGTTGTCCAGTGTTCACTACGTGTCTTCTCAGAGAAAAAAAAAAAGAAAAAGAAACCGGACCTGAAGGCCTTGCAAAGGGACGTGTGCAGTGGTCATGGTGGCTGGCAAGACATGGGTCAGCATCGCAGCTCAGTTACATGATACAGGCTGTTGAGGGGGCCAAGTAGCAATGGAGTGCATGTAAGTAGCCCAGCGATAAGTGGCTGTTCATGCTTCATCTTATTAAATCCTGACTGACAAACTGCTATTCTAAAAATGGCAAAAAAAAGCATTGCAAGGGAAGACCTTAAAACTGACAAGTCAATATCAAAAAAAGTGTGCAGCAGGTATTTTGTTCAAAGCGATTATGTTGAAGGCTACTATATAATACAACTGTTGTGGTGCCATGCTGACAGTCTTCGTAGATTATGCTTCTTGCCTTACGCCTATCTCAACAGAAGCCTCGCGAGGCAGCAACAGCTAGGAACCCACCATTGCGTTCTCAACCTAATAAACGAAAAGCCAAAGGAGGAGAGTCATTGTATGACATTTCAAGCACACAAGACTACACTAATGAGTGCACTAGAAGTGTTTCCACACATGCCACAAGCAGTCAGTGAGTCGGCAATGAGTGAGTTGTTGTTTCATTGTTAGCAAGACTGCATGCTCAAATTTCCTGCTACCTCTCACACTGCACAACATTGTTCAGCAAGTAGCAATGAAAAAAATGTGACCACCTTCAGTGAGGACAATAATTATGGCTTGATGCAGAATATCGTTGAGGGTTCCCACAGAGAAGAAAAGAAGGCAGCTCTCCTTTTGCATTAGATTCTAAGCCATGAAATGAGCGCCAAAGCTACCCTGAAGATATAATAGAATGCATCATTTGGCACTTAGCATTGCCCATGCTGCTGATTGTCATCAGTTTTGAGCAGCAAGCAAAATGAGGCTGCAATAATACTCGAGCGGTCATAAGACCAAAAGGCACACACGTTTATTGAATTAAAAGACAGACGGAACAACAGTGCATCCTGAATCTAGTATTATGTGCTGATATTCAAGATGTAAAAACAGCACAACAGACAAGGACTGATGAAAATAACAGACACAAACAGCGCTCTTTTTACATTCATTATGTCCTACCAACACACCCAAGTTTCCACTCTACTCATCTTTAAGTTGGGACGACCACACAGACAATATTTTGCTCGTATTATTTTACACATGTAGAAAAAGATGGAGTAATGAACACGTGCAGGCAAGCACTGCAAAAGAAGGAGAAGTAGTTGGAGCAATGAAAGGCAGTCGGTCCGGTTCCTTCGAGGATCGTTAGTTTTCTTTACATTTTGGTACCGAAAATCCTCGTGTGGACACATTTCTCTGATCGCACGACTCGAAGGGACCTTCTACACGTCTGTGTCGCGCTTCGAGCGCCAAGGACTGACCACGGATCATTTGTGATCGGCATGGACCCCAGACATCTGATAGGTCGGATTGCCTCAAGACCAAGCGCTCAGCTCGACAAGCACAGAATATGAAGCTTCTACAGGAAGCACAGCCTCTACTGACGGATCCTGCTGTGGACGAGGCCAAGCTGACAGGTATTTATGACCATCTATCGGGTACCAACAGCGAGCTCTTGAAGCTTAATGATGCACTCGAAGATCACCTCGCCGACGATGAGCTCGAAGCAGACTATGTATCTAACTGTGTCAGAGTACGACGACCAAGCCATCAGCATGCTTTCAGAGGTTTGCTGCAATATCACTGTTTTTGGGATGCGCAGAGAGTACAGCGGCGGCTGCTCCCCAGAATGCAAAACCGACAGCTCCTGATGCTCTGACCAGAATTGGCCCAAAGCGGGTGAACCTTGACTTGCCAACATTTAGAGGTGATATTCACGAGTGGTGAGCTTTCTGGGAGCAGTTTGAGCAGACTGTTCATATTAACAGCGCCTTATCGCCGACGAAGTTTTTCTACCTACAACATTACCTTGCGGGTGAAGCGGCAGCAGCGATTTCTGAGTTCCCCACTTCCAAAGCCTGTAACACAGACGCCGTGGATCTACTCAAACAACAGTTCGGAGATTGGAGAAAAATAGTACAACACCAGCGCTTCGCAATCTCTCTCATGTAAAATCAGGAAGCGACGTCCGAGGCCTCAGGCAACTTTATGATGCTGTGCAGCTGAACATTCGATGTCTGACTGCACTAAATATACCAACGGTAACTTTCTCCAGAGCAATGTTGATTGACATTCTGCGAGAGTCTTTGCCATACGAGGTCGTTCTGTCATATACACATGCAAAGTGAAGCCAGGCTTTAGGACAACATGGGTCTGACATGAATGTCTCAGATCCGGCACTGGCAGCTTCAACGTCAGAATCGCAGTTACAAGAGCTGCTCATGTTCATACGCATCGAATTGGAAAGCTGGGAGCAGTGTAAGCCATTCCCACAATGACCTGGTGATGACCACATCCTCAGTCATCAGAGAGCTCGAGGCAGCAGCACCGCTTCTCTACTGCACAGTGCATCACACACAGACTCTTCTGTTCAAGTTGTAACAGAAGGCATGCATCAGGCATCTGCGACCCTCACTGCAGGAAGAACATGACAGCGAACACTTCTTGACCAGTGGACGCTTCTGGTAGCCCAGTCGGAATGGTCTCATCACATATGATTATGCTGTCCAACAGCTTCTTCAAACGGCTGCGAGAGAAATTACAGCAAAGTGCACCTGCAGACCTTTTGCGCCTTTGTCATAAAAATGACAGATCACGATACGTCCGAGGGATACTCGATGGAGGCAGTCAGCAATCTTTCGTCACGGAAGATCTCGTGGTGAAACTGAATTTGCGGGTACTGGGAGAGACACGGGTGGCATTCAACACGTTCGGCAGCGCATCACCAACTTCTGCGGAAAAACTAAAAGTTGTTCAAGTTCCCCTGCGCAGCCAGTACTCTACCGACATCCACATCATTCAGGCAATCGTCGTTCCAGTTATATGTCACGACATTCCTGCACTGACAGCTGCCACTTCATGCAAAGGTTGCATCTCGAAGGCAAAATTATTGCTGACGAAAAGAATTTTCTTGATCAGCTTGTTGATTGGAGCTGACCACCTTTGGAAAATTACTACTGGAGATGTAATAAGGAGCACAGAAATTCCAGAATCGGTCGCAATCAATGCGCCGTTTGGATGGTCACTGCAAGGACCCAGTCATCAAGGTGACTGCAACACTAACCTCGTGGTCTGTGTTCTGCGAGTCGAAACGATCAGCGACAATCACACAATCTCACAGATTCCCCAGAAGTTTCAGCAACTTGAAGCAGCGGGCATCACAGATTCTGGCGAAACACCCTTACACAAGTTCACTGCACGCTTCCAAGGAACTATTAGCAAGAAAAACAACAGATACACTGTGGCGTTGCCATTGAAGGAAGAGGAGAAACCGCTACTTAGAAGCAACTGGGAAACTGTGTTCTCACGTCTACAAAGACTAACACGGAGGTTATCTATGAAGGAAGGATTGTTGCAGCGATATGACAGTCATCCGGCAATATCTGGAGTTAGGTCACGCTGAAGCAGTGCCTAAGGGTATTCCTATGGATCAAGATCGAGTGATTTCCACACCATTGAGAGACTCAACGACAGCGTCGAGATTTCCAGGACATTCAGAACATCTTGAAGAGCTCTCAATTTGGTGCGCCTTGTTGGGATAGTCGGAAGAGACTCTTGCGATCACTCAAGTGTGCACGCTCTTGTTGTGCGAGACAGGGTAGAAAGATGGCGCCAGGCCACGACCACTGTGGGAGCCGAGCCGGCCCGTGGCCGGAGCTGCAATGTGACACTGAAGTGAACCCCCTGTGGTGAGCACGGGTGTGCGACTGTGCACGGACCCCAGAGGGAAGGCAGAAGAGGGACGGCTGTGCAACTGGAGAGATGCCGTATTCTTGTCTCTCCAGCAGTTTTCTTTACTTTATCTAAATAAATGTTGTTCTGTTAAAGTAACCGTTGTTCTTGCCAGTCTTTCCCTAACGTCTCCCGAATCATCGTTTTACATCTAACACAAGTCATCATTACGCAAGGTGCTGGGAAAGTGCAAACTCGAAAGTGAACAAACTGAGATTGTACTGTTGGCGGAAGATGCTTTTCTTAATTCAAGACCACTGACCTGCACGTATACAGACACTAAACATTCATCATTGGCTTCTCCACAGCGAACCAACGACTACGAAGCTCGAAGTGCTCAGGCTACTCGACGTGACAGCAAGAAGCTGAGATATTGTCAGAAGCTGGTAGATCACCAGTGGATCCGGTGGAAGAAGGAGCACCTATTACGGGCACTTCACCTTTGCCTAGCATATCTTAGTAGCAGTCTGGTCAAGGCGATTTGGTGATCAAGGAGCTTCGCACTTTGACAGGTGGTCCTTAGGGCGAATCATAGACGTTTACCCTGGTCAAGATGGCACAATTCGAACACGCTGAGTGAAAGCCCAAGAAAGCAAAGCTCGAGTTATGCAGCTCTACTGGGGGGCGGGATTATGTAGAAAAAGATGAAGTAATGAATGCGTGCAGGTGAGCACTGCAAATGAAGGAGAAGAAGTTGGAACAATGAACGGCTATCAGTCTGGTTCCTGCTTGGATCGATAGTTTTCTTTACAAGACATCAACTCAATGGGAAGGTTCTCCTTGCCTGGGTCGAAGAATTCATAGCAGCAGTGGAGTCGAGTGGATTTATAGTAGTGCATATAGTGACCAACAAGTACTTTGCAAACAAAACAGCATTTCAGCTGCAAAGTTGTTGATTGTCCACAACTGTGAGTCAGCCATGGGACGACAGAGTCAATTTTTTTAGTTTTGACTCTTGACACATTCTAAGGTCCAGAAGGACAAAACATCTGAACTTACTAGAAATTTTGATGCTGAAGCAGGTCTATCTGTCAAATCTGGAGAAGATGAATTTGCTTCGAGCCACACAAGTATTCTCACCACAAGTGATTGCAGCATCTGCAAGCTAGCTCCCATAGCAACTCAGCTGCATGCACCTTCAAGGAAGCAGGCTCTACAACTGGCTTTATGAAGAAAATAAAACTTAAACATTTACGATAACTTGGAGCGGGTGTGACTGCTAGATACCTATTTCACAACAGCAAGGTTGCTCAGGCTGGAAAATGAGCTGTTTCATGAAGAACATCTAAGAGTGTTTGCTTATATCATGAGAGGATGGCTTCTTGGACGAAGCATTCCATGTTTTATTACGCACTATCATATTTATGGTGCAGATGACGCAGTACCTCCTAAGCAGGGGTGTCGATATATCTTGACAAGAAAATTGAATAGCAATTCAAGTGAGGCCGTCTTCGGGGGACTCAGCTCCATGTGTGAAGGCAATGATGCACCTCATGCCAGTGGTGTAACAGCCCATGACCACACTGTCAAGAAAAGCAGACCTTTGATGCAGTTCCACACATCAGATGTCAAGAATGCCGAATAGCAAAGTGGATGTACTTAGGAGGTACTTGATGAACTGAATTGCTCAAACGAACAGCAATGCAATGTCTCACCATCACGAACATACTATGACTTGCACTACATTAGCGATTATCCTGTGAAGCTCATCAGCAAGTATGGGTGTGTTGCCTGGCTGCTTTCAACTACCATAAGAAATAACGTTTTGTTTGAATTTGTGAAATACTAAGACAGGAGTGGCCTTCAGTACCTGAACCCTAGCATTCTGGCTTCGTGCACTCCTAAACAATATTGTAAGTTCTTCATGCCATAGTGTTGAGATGCACGTGATGCAGAAAATGCGATGTCGGTGTCAGCAGTGCTGTCCGTTAGCGAAAAAATCTCAATGGATGCAAAGAATAAACATGAGGGGTTGAACAGCTATCGAACCCAAGCGTTCGGTGTGGCAGTAAAGTATTTCACAACAGAGCCACGCCAATGCTTGAAACTGCTTTGGAAAAAAAAGCCAACAAAATTGTCATCTTGGGTGAGGAGTCAGAATGACAGATGTAATAATGCGTGGTAGAAGCACAGAACTGTTGCAGGCATCACACTATGTCAACTGTGTAACCAGTGGGTAGTTTTTACCTCCTTTACGGTCGTCACCCTTCCCACACCATTGACACCATTCTGCCCTATCGACCGGACACGTCCGAATGCCCGCCGATCTTGGACGCCGCCAGACATGCAGGAGAGTGTCGCCAGCTGGCCCGCCGCTTTACCTCCGATGACCAGAACCGCCAAAAAGCAATCCACGATGCCCAGAACTCGACTCCCGTTTTTCTTCCGGGTGCCCTTGTGTGGCTGTCAGTGCCGCATCGCACACCAGGGCTCTCTTCCAAACTTCTTCCTAAGTACGATGGGCCATACCGCGTTTTGAACAGACTTCTCCAGTGAACTACCTTATTGAGCCTCTCACACCGCCGTCTGACCTGCGACGTCGTAACCGCAAGGTTGTACACGTTCAGAGACTCAAGCCGTATCATGGTTCTACGGTCCCTGCAGACGACTAGTCGCCAGGATGGCTCCTTTTTTTTCAGTGGGGCAATTGTAACGAAGAGGAAGTACTCCGGCGCAGAGGCAGCATCATCGATTGTGGAGCAGAGGCTCGAGCTAGCGAACTGCTCTTGGTGCATTGCGCGACCAGCGACCAGCTACACACTCAATAAATCGCCTTTATAATATATATATATATATATATATATAATATATATATATATATAATATATATATATATATATGTGTGTGTGTGTGTTGCCGTGGCAGCCCGCTCCCCCCTCTCTCCCCCGAAAAAAATGTTTTTTCTGGCTACGCCACTGATGAAGACGTCATATCGTCACTGCCCTTTTTTCGCAACCAATCAGTGACAATTACGTGTAACAGTGCTTACAGAATATTTTAGAGGAATATTTTGCTAGTGCGATTTCTTTCGACACATTGTCCAGCACGAGCAATATCAATGCTTTTTATGTCAGCCAAGTAGTGATAGCTGTGTGACAGCACTTGCAAAATAGCTCACGGGAATATTTTGCTGGTGCGATTTGAAGACGCATTATTCGGCATCAGCTGTAGACAAAATTAGTGAACAAAGAGTACCTGATGGAGTGTCCAGCCAGGCTATTTGGGTAATACGTGTTAATTATAACTCGCATTGTAATAAAGGATTACGGCGAAACGGTATGTCACAAATGATGGAATGATCAAAGGCAGATCTGCAAGGTACTGGAAAGCTTTGATTTGGGCGACACTGCTAGCTTTTGTAACATGACCGCAGCTAGCATGTGAGGGCAAACTGTCAGCAAAGTTTCGTACAAGTCACTGGGCCAGTCGTAATTTTGTGAGAGTATTACTTTACCTTTCTCCTACACGTACATGACTTTCGATTATAAAGTAAACATTTGTTGAGCATTGAAGCATTTCTACTCGACATGGCTATCAATAAGCAGTTTGTGTGGTTGGGAAACATTAAGAACCAAGCAATATAGCTTCTTGCTAGTGGTGCTTGCTCGCATCACGGCCTGCCATTTCTAAAATTTTCTCTTGGCGCATTATTTACAAGCGGTAGAAATGAAGGCTACCTGATGTTGTCAATCATTACTTCAGTATTCTCAGGCATATGCAATACAGCGCTGTACGAAAGCACAAAGTTGAAAAGTACAGAAAGAACTTCAAACAATCTCTACGCGAACGAAACAGCAAATTCAACTTTGATGAAGCTTCTGTACCGAGATGGCTGATACACAAGAAAGCTCCACATGCACGGCACACTCCAGAGCACACACACAGCAAACAACACTTGTGCCTGTAGCACTGCTTATGGCACTGCTGCAGCACATCGCAGGTTCATATTCCGACTTGTATTTCGTGGGCAAACTGGGGACACGTTCGAGCACGGAGGCGATGCGGTCACCACAGCGCACTGAAAGCGCCAAAACAGCGCACACACAGCGGAACATGTTTAACGACGGCGATAATGAGACAATAAACTTATCGCTACTGACTGTATCATCACTCGGAACTTCACACCGGACCTGGCCATTCACCCAAAGCTCCAGCATACACGCACGCATTTCGCTGGAATGAACCTCGAACACGGACCACATACACATAGCATACGCCGTTTGCGGCGATCGAACATGATTGACGTTTGCGTACGGTGAGCATGTGTGACACGCAGATACCTGGCGATATTCTAGCACGAGTTCCAAAGCAAAGCGAACGACGGCACAAAACACGAAATCGGCGGCCTCCGATCCTCGCGTAGCACATTTCGTCGGCGATCGCGGGCTCAGGATGGTAACGTCGGCTTGCTCCTTTTTCGATGAATATCTCTGCGGATGATCATTAACTCTTGTACCCATCACAATAACACCCATATAAACCCTTTTCTTGCGGCTGCTGCCTAGGCCTTGACTGTCGCTTCGTCGCTTCAGGCGGGCGCCATGTTTTCCGCAAACGGGCAGGCGGCCACCGTTTTTTTGTGTCAGCCAATCAGCGACCGAGAGAGCGAACGGGCCCGTTCTTTCCGACCGAAGCCAAAAAGCAGGTACCGTCTCCGGCCCGGTCGAAAAACGGAACGGGACTCGAGAGACGGGACACGAGAGACGGAACGGTCGTAGCGCGGAGAGGCCTTTACTCCTCGTACCTCTCGCTGACCGGCGCCCCGTGACGGACTCCTCGCCCGCTATGCCGTGCGCCGCTCATCGTCGGGACCTTCTCCGTTTCGTCGATGTTGTGCACTGTGCCTCTAGCTGTGTTTCGCGGACCCGTCCCTGAACTCCCGTGACCGTTTCCCAATCTTTCCTGTCCTCTTTTCTCTTCGTTGGATGGATGTGCTCCTCTATCTTTTCTCTCTATTTTCCTACTATTCTTTTATTCCCTCCTTACCCCCACCCCTACAAGGCACTGCGCCGTGTCGCCTATAGGCAGACAGAAATTAGGTGCCTTTTTCCTTTCCTGAATAATCACTGAAGAAGAATTAGGTGCCTTTTTCCTTTCCTGAATAACCACTGAAGAAGAAGAAGAACGAGTTGAGCGACGAAAGAGAGCGTGCAGAGAAGAGACGAGCGAGCGAACGTGTGTGATAGAAGTGCGCTTTGCAGATACCGACTGTTGTAAATGCATCCTAACCCAGCGTTATCTTCCACTACATGTAAAGGGATCCGTACCTTTCGTGTGTTTAATTCGACCATTTCTTACACAATACGCCTTCCGTAAGCGTAGCTTTTCTGAAACACAGGTGGTTTATTTTGAACACGACCTTTTCGCAGCACTGGACATCGGGAAAAATTACTGATTGCAAATTTTTAGACATTTCTAAAGCTTTCAATATCGTTTCTCGGCAGTTAATCTGTTTTAAGCTAAGTAAATTAAAAGCTAGCCACGTTACAATAACGTGAATTGAACATTTTTTTCTCGCTAACCGAACAGTCTTACCACAACTGCGGATCTTCGGAGTCTCCCGTAACCTCTGGTGAGCAGCAGTCCCCCTTTGGTTCCTCATTCACATAAATAAGACCTGCCCAATACTATTTTGTCCCCTGCAGACGACTGCGTTGTTTATTAAAATATTTCCTCAAATAATGCCAATATTCGCTTGCGACCACATGTCAATGAAGTTTCCTCCAGGTGTGCTAGATAGGGCATGAGTCTTAACGCTAGCACATGTACGGGCAGGACGCCGTATTGAAAAACGCCGTAACCAGCGAGCGAAAGCCGCTGCGATTGATGCAAGACGAAAAGAGAAAGTCCGCACACTCCCCAGCTTTCACTATCTCTACGTGCGTGGCACTGCCATTCCAAGGACTGCAAATAGGCACGAGGAACTGGGACTGCGAACGACTCGTCCGTGTGCATATATATGCGCTATTCTAGTCAGAGGCGAGGTATAAAGTTCCGCGGCTCGCGTATGGGTACACACAGCCGAGATTAAACTCGTGCCAAAGATCGAAATCTCGCTACTATATGGACGTACGCGGCCCTTTACGACACGCAACCATTACTTTGCTGAATCATTTTGCCCCCGAAAGAACGCCGCACTCTTGGCTCTGATATCGAGGTCGCAATTGATTCGGGATGGCAAGCCGTGAGGTAAACGACGCCCATTTACAAAGCGTTCTCTCTCTCTCCTTCACACACACACACACACACACACACACACACACACACACACACACACACACACACACACACACACACACACACACACACACACACAAGCCAGCGCGAACGCGGCCGTGGCACACCACAAGTGTACATACACTTGGCATGACGCGATACCGATAACCTTTGCGATGACGCTTCGCCAAGGCGCGTGGGACATTCACGCTGCTTTCACCTGCGACCGGATGTATTTCGAAACCCGCATTACTCTCAAGCGGAGCTAAAGCGCAAGCGAATTAATGCCGATGAAACGGATTCGCCGCGACTCGTTGCAGCGAATGTTCTCGCTCCAGCGAAGTTAAAAAAGGAGATTATAATCTATACGTGTGGTTTCGTTAATTGCGCAATAACCCTCTCCGGCGGCTAAACGTCAAATTATAAGACAGCGAGGATCACCATTTTTCTTTTTTTTTTTTTTTTTTTGCGTGACCATTAATCGTTCTGAGGCTGTTGCTCGCTGCAAGAGACTACACGGTGACAATCCGGTAGCACAGAAAAAAAAAAATACTCTGGAAGTAAAAGTCAAGTTCTCAATCTTAGATCTCGTCGACTATTGCAACGAGCGTAAAGAGGCTGAAAACAAAATTAAAAAAAAAAATACGGGCCACAGGTTCACATAACGACTGTCGCAAGGAGGATGAGGCCCACTCATACATTATATGCCCGACGAATCTTTTGACAGAGGTACGCTTACATCAAAGATCGGACTTGTATAGCAGTCAACGAGGCGCTAAGCGGCGTAACCGCTGTTTCGATTAAACCCGAAGCGTTGCCAGTCGCCCCTTACCAGCACTGAAATATGGATCCGCCTCACTTCTGCCGTAACAGTCGGTATAGTACATCGACACTGGGCGTGTACGTTACTTAATGATGCATGGCGAAACGCGTGCACTCTGCAGTCTCCAAAATACCTGCGAAGCAACCAATTTCTTCATTCACACTCCGATGCCCGGGAAAGACCTCGTGAACACCTGCTTTCTTATCTATAAATTATATTTCCTTATCGACAAATCCATATAAATTGTGCAACGCCGAACGTAAGAAGCGCTGTTGGCGTCGTGATCCTTACTCTTTTTTTTCTATTCGCAGGCGGAGAAAATGATGGAACGGTAACCCGCAATGGTAACTTAGCACATAGGGTGTCGCCCTACTAAGCTCGGGGACGCGGGTTCGATTCCCGGCCACGGCGGCATCATTTCGACAGGCGTGAAATGCAAAGAACACCCGTGTACTTAGATTTAGATGCACTTTAGAAAAAGAAACCCAGGTGGTCGAAATCTCCCCCCCCCCCCTCCCCCCCCACGGTGTCTCTCAAAATCAAAATCATTGTTTTGGGACGCAAAAACGAAACAATTATTACGATTATTAACGTGGAACGGCACTGTGTACGGTAAGTGCTTCGTTTACAGTGCCATACCCGAGAGACTTCGTCGCCGCCTGCTTCCTTATCTAGTGATTATCGTTCCTCATCTACCAATGTACATAAACTGCGCAAAGTCGAACGTAAGAAGCGCCTTCGGCATCGCCACTAGTCCCTGCTCTCCGTTCTGCTTATTGTTTGCCCTTCGCGAACATAAATCTCCAAAAATGGAGAAAACTTGCGGAAACTGCAACGCGGTGCACCCTTCTGCCGTTCCACCGGCAGCCTCGTCTGTGTACAGTACTCTGTAACGCTGCGGCAAATTTGAGCCCGACCGAGGAGACTTGGCTCGCGGCGTCACCTCTGCGGGCGCGCACACATCCACGAGGACAAGGTCGCTGGCGCCGCCGGGCACGGTGCACGGTGCAGAGGGGAAAAGCGCCGGCAGGGCGATTCCTTGCGCGCGCGCGTTCGACGTCGCCCCAGTAATACGCACGCTCCGTTCTCGCACCTCCGAACGGGAGGCCATCGCCAAAAATGAATAATGCATCGGCGCCCGAAACGTGCCTATAAGGCCAAATCAGGGCGGTGACGAAAGAAGCGGGGACGGAAGCGCGCGCGCGCCCCCTGCGCGAGAAAATGGGCCGATTGGTAGCGTTCAGCCGCGTTATCGAAAGCGGCGAATCGCCGATAGGAAAAGGAAGAAGAACAAAAACGTACGAAGGATGAGAGTGAGTGAGAATGAGAGAGAGAGAGAGAGCTAGCGCAACTGTCGGCGCGTACACTGTAACGAACAAGAACGTGGCGGGCTCTTCGATGCAATACCGTTAATGAAGGCGCCCGAAGGGACGACAGAGGGAGAGGAGGACGTGTCGCCGACGTGTCGGGAAGGAACAAAACAAGTGACTAAATTAATAAAAAATGGTTTTTGCAGGCCTCCCGAAGAATGAGTAAGAGGTTAATCATGGTCACTGATTTATTCGTTAACATCCGAGAGGTGTGTGTGTGTGTGTGTGTGTGTGTGTGTGTGTGTGTGTGTGTGTGTGTGTGTGTGTGTGTGTGTGTGTGTGTGTGTGTGTGTGTGTGTGTGTGTGTGTGTGTGTGCGCGCGCGTGCGTGCGTGCGTGCGTGCGTGCGTGCGCGCGCGCTTAATTATGCAAATGTGCAGTGTATAGAGAAGCGCAGCACACATGCGCGTGTGTGTGCGTGTGTGTGTTTTGATACAGCTTTGATCATCTATCGCGGCTGTTTTCGAACTCGCCACCCATTGAAGAACAGCGCACCAAGACAGCCACTGAATTATGCCGTGGAGTGCTGCCACAATTAGGGATGCCACAAACACTCGTGAACCCGAACGTCGGTATATGTCAACTGCTGATGCGTACTCATAGTGCAAACAAAAATATCACAGAAAAAAGACTACCAAACTTGATTATTAGATAAGATTATGTGCAATCACAAGATAGGTTTTACCTTAACTTTCCTACTCCCGTATGTGCGTGTGTGCGTGTAAGAATCTTACGTGTACAAATGTAATAAGTTATGTTATTGCTCCTACGAAACAGTTCTTGTACTTTTTACTGCATTTTCTGTACATTTTGCATAACGTCTGACGGAGACTACAATTTTTCGGTGTAGCCACCTCATAAATTAGCTGCTTAGTTTAGCAGCTTTCATGCGGTGTTCTTTCCTTAACAATGAAGGAAAATAAACTTTCGCAATATTATTAAACAGCTTTCAAGTCTCCATTAATTAAGCTGACATAGTGAACGACTTTCGAAGTTCGAAATATAGTAATATCAATGTCTCTCTCGCACCCTTCCTCCGCAAGTTGCACTTCCAACACGTCCAGTATTCAGTACTTATAACTAATATGAATGTTTAGGCAATGACACCTCTTTTATGATTGATTGATTGATTGATTGATTGATTGATTAATTAATTGATTGATTGATTGATTGATTGATTGATTGATTGAGTGCACTACAGTAGGAATGAAAATAAAGCTCATAGGGTGCCTTGTGCATTTCACTAAGATGACTCGAAGGCGAACAGCCACCTTCTTCTCAGTCGATTATATTGATCCCCGTGCCCCCAAAAGCTTTCCGCATCTAGCCAAACCTAGCGTGGTTTTGCACTGCCTCCGAGATAGGAGGCATTGCAAGCTTCTGCACCTCACCTGCCTCAGGGATCGGACCTCCTATGAAAAAGCGACCATGGCATGTGATAAGCCACGATATATGGCGTCACAATGACGTCATGATGACGCCACGAATTTTGGCGATTTATGACGTCATATGGCGACGTCGTCACTCGTGTTGACGCCGCCAACGGTCAACTTGCGCGTCTGATGAGGCGTCTAAGGCTTTCGCCTTAACGCCAGAGTGACTCGAACTTAAGACAACGCTAACCCGCTGGCAACCATGCAGAAATCACTTTCGCATTCCGATTCGCCGGGGGAACACACAACACCCCGACCAGGAATCGAACACCACGACGTCGTGGTGAGCCTCTAGGCCTGCATGCACACGCGCCAGAGCCTTCAAACTGCGCTCGCACGCTCCCGCACGCGCGAACCGCGAGTCACAGCTGCATCGTGCGGTGAGGACAATGAATGGAAAAAAGACAAAGCGAACAGGCTGCTCCGAACGAAACCCGACGAGCGCACTACACACGACGCCCCGTCGTATATTTCAAAAAAAGCTACCCGCTTGCAGTCTGTCGCTCTCTGGCAGAAAAATGCACGGACGTCAGCGGAACTGTGGCAAAGAGCCGCCGATTCTCCTCGCATGTATAATGTTGCCAGCCACCTGCATACGTGGGCGTGCTGCTACGCCAAGGAATGGCGGTTACAGCTCGAGCGTATAAAGTTCTGCGAGCGTCTGCAGATTCGCCAATGCACGCGTGTGCAAGAGAAGCCACGACAGAACTGCGTCCGCCGCTCGCTTGCAATATATGGCTGCGTCTATGCTGCCTTGGTACATACGTTCAGGGCGAGCTGAAACAAAATGTCGAGTGGTTCTTAGAGCAATAAATAAAGGTTAATGAGCTGCTAACGAGAATGATTCCCCCATCGTGAGAACAATGCAGCACAGTCTATTTCCTAAAGTCAGAAAAGAAAAGAACGAATAGGTGGAAATCGCTGTTAAAGGTTGAAAGCGAGGTCCCAATGTATGGCCGTAATCAAGGTTCTGAATATTCGCATTCTGAAAACTGCCTGGTGTGAGTACTCATAATTTTTGTTCATTTCATTCTCCCTCGGGGGAAAGCTACAACACCTCTCTTTGTGCCACAGCAGACACGTCTGCAATCATACATTAATATATATACAATAAAGAGAAAGTGCAAATGGTTAATAAGATTCCTTACGCAGAGACCTGTTAGACAACGTGCTGCGACGTCATACAATGAGAAGTCGCTTTATACTTAATGATAGAGAATAACGTCAACAATAGGATGTATAGGTATATCGTCTGTTCAGTGCATGCAGCACTTGAACTTCGCCAAGAAACGACGATGCTTGCAGCCTAGTGCACGCGATGTGTACATTGGACGAACTCTCCAACTTCTCTTGACAAACAAGAATCAACGAGCTGTCACGACTGTTTGACAAACGCCGCCGACGAAGTAAAGAAAACCGTTTGTCAAGGGCTACGCGGAACAGGAATCTGCATAAGCCCCGGTGAGAGATCTTAAGATAGCCACAAGCTTCTTCTTCTTCAATGTCGTTGGTACGTCTTCGACGTGCGCCGTAAATTCAGCGCACGTACGCGAAGAGAGGAACGCCGAGTCACCGAGACAACACGAAAAAGCGTTCCGTTTCGTTTGGCTTCGCGACGGTTACACTGTATACGTGTTTTACCGTCACTCGCAGTGCCAAATTCGTGCGCACACGTGTCTACACGGCACGCTCGAGGACGCCTACTGATGAGGATGATGATGATGATGAAGAAGAAGAAGCACAAAGAATCCATGAAAAGCCGGTCGGGATGCTTCTTCCGCACACTGCGCTACAGTTGAACCCAGCGACGCCAGCCACCTTGCCAAGGTGCAGCCATAGGATGTGTAAAAGCTTCGTGTCTCCGGTGACTGTAGATATAGGTTTGCAGAAACTATTAGATTAGTGGTCAATGCATGCAGTTCATCCTTACGGCGTCATACGGTGTTTTGGTAATTGATCAATTGATCATTTTCAACGAAAACAGCGCACTGTTACTTCGAGAATTGCGGCGAACTTTCATACAGACAGCCGTCGTATTTGCGAAGCATCAGTTGCTCATGCCATGAACGGGCAACATTATATATAACAGCAGTCAACATTCGCCCATGCATCCAGGTTCCGCTCACTCGTTACCCTGAATGTGCGTAATAACTTTCTAACCTCAATTTCCTTAACCCTTTGAGGGTCGAATTTTTTCGCGAAATCCAGTCCAAAAATGTGTAATTTTTTTATTGCTGAAATAAATTCTTCAGACGATTCTCTTTATGAAAAAAATTGCCTAAATTTTTTTTTCGTGACTGTAAAGTGACAAAAAAATCAGTTTTGTTGTTACATACATATGGTTTATTCGTAGAAAAATCAAGCAGAATCCTAAAAAAAAAAGCTTCACAGTTTTTTATGAATAAAAATTATGCATTGTATTAAACATAGCTCACAAACATACAAAAATAAGCACACCAGAGTACGTTTCCGGTTAAAAAGCTCGCGCTCTAACACCAAAATCTCTTCAGCGTGTGATGGCCTTTGAAGCATGGCTCCCCGCGCACGCGTTTCAGATGTCGCTCCTTGATCGTCATCGGAGTCTGAACTCGTCAAAAAATCCTCGTCTGACGAACTGAAATCCAATGAATCAGATTCTGATTCGGCACTTGGGGAATAGTTCGCATCGGAAGAATCGCTGCTCGACTCACCGGCAGCAGCGCAACCGGCGCGCGCTTCCATAGCGTAAGCGAACTGCGTCAGTGAGCGCACGGAAGAAAAATATGGTTGTGCGCTCGTCCGGAAAGCAAAACCAGTGAAATAGCTACAGTACTACTTCGTCTTATCGCCAACAAATAGTTAGTTTTTCCGAGACCCCAAAACAGGAAACGCAATCACGGCGGCGCCGTTTGTGTAATTTAGCGTCGCACGGAAACAGATGTAATCGCGCGCCGGGGTGCAATAAACGAGATAGTAACCAGCGGTCACCCTTTGAGAGATTAGAAACCAAACAGCCATCAGCTTTGCGGGCGCAAGAAGCGAAAACCATCCAAAGGACGAAACCGAAACCAGCCGGACCGCGTGCGCGCGTTCTGATGCGAGACTACAAGCCGCCGCGCCTCTTTGGAAAGAAAAAAAAAAAGACGGAGAGACATTGGCGCATTAAAAAAATTACACGTATTCCCGAAGCGTGGCAGCACATTCCAAGCAAGAGAAATGGAAGAAGGCGCGCGTTTGAAACCAAACCGCGCCGCGGGCCCTCTCGGTTGCGCAAGCGATAGCCGGCGCGCGGCGCGCCATTTTGCGAAGCATAAAAAAAGCAACAACGGAGAGACATCGGCGCATGAAAAAAATTCCACGTATTCCCGAAGCGTGGCAGCACATGCCAAGCAAGAGAAATCATCGAAAAAGGCGCGCACTTTAAACCAGCTGCACCGCGAACGCGCTCGGATGGGCAAGCGATAGGCGGCGCGCCGTTTTCGGAAGCGAAAAAAAAATACAACGGAGAGACATCGGCGCGTGAAAAAAATTCCACGTATTCCTGAAGTGTGGCAGCACAGGCCAAACAAAAGAAATGATCGAAAAAGGCGCGCGTTTTAAAAATAAACGCTATGCCGTACATGTACGACGAAAACCCTTTGGTACCAGGAAGCTTCTGCCGTACATGTACGGCGAAAACCCTGAAGGGGTTAAGAATTAATGTTCTAGATCATATCTCGTCATGATTAGTTTTATGCGGTAGTTCGACCTACATTCCATCACTATTCTTTTTTTTTTAATTGTGGCCCGGAATATAATTGTATTAGAGCGAGCCCAAAATCTGCTTCTGAAACTCCGGTACACATTACATCGAATGTTTCGTATTACAGATTATAGGAATGAGCCTACAGAATAACTGTCTCGTGCTTAGAAAACTAAGGGAGCTCGAACAACAAATCAGCGAGAGGACGTTTAAGGGCATAAGCACAAATACTATACAGACAAATGCAAGTGCAGTGCTCACGGACTGAAACACGACAATCTATAGGGCTAAATAATGGACACACTTTCGCCACCATAGTCCCCAGTTCGTGTCATACCGGTGTTATTTTGATCCGAACCCTAACCGCAGAGCCGACATTACCTTCAGCGGCCAGATTCGTAGCGACATGGCCCGTTTAACTTGAGTAATTGCGCATATCAGCAGTTATACAAAATGTTTTCATGTCGTGTTTTATTCCACGGTCGCGTGCCGTGCCGTGGTACAGCACGGCAATGTCTCAGCGCCAGAATTTCCTCCAGCAAGCTTTGTAGAAAACTCCATAAGGGCGCAGCGGTTTCCAGCATTCGTCCGGGAAGAGCCGCGCAAGAGTTGCGCAGTCTCCTCCCGCGGGCGTCTCTCCAACGGCAGCGAGAAGCCAAGGTCGGCGGGCCACTGTTTTCCTTCCGTCATGACCGCAAAACCTCCGGCAAACGGCCCTATACGTCGGCCGCTGCTTTTCTTCCTCGACGCCGGCATAGCACGGCTACCGCGGCACGCAGCAGCAGCTCGGAGACGCGATCGTTAGTTTAGCGCGTTGACTTTCCTACAAAGAAAAAAAAAAACTGTGCAGCGAAAACCGGCACTTCAGAGGCTGAATTGAGCGGTCGGTGTTGCAGAGAGGTAGGTGTTGCAGGCTCACAAGATCGTTTTCATGCACACCGACTAATAACAATAATTTGCGGTGGTGTACTTGCCAAAAACACGATATGATTATGAGACACGCCGTAGCGGAGTGATCCGACAATTTAGACTACCAATGTTCCTTAACGTGCAATGATATCGCACAGTACACGGGCCTTTAGTATATCCCCACCATCGAAGTGCGACCGCGCGGCCGGAATCGAGCCTGTGACCTTCGGGTGAGCAGGCGAGCACCGTAACCACCCTAGAGCCGTGGCGTACCGTACGTGAGCAGCGACTGAGCAGCAGATTGGCTAAAAGGTAACCCACTGCAATCCCGAAGTTCAGAAATGAAACGTGGCTCCCTTCTCTGCACTACTCACGACAGCCATCACGAAGACACCCTTCGTTGAAGTGCAAAACAGCGCCAAGTTAAAGGCGCCACTTGTGCGCTTGCTAAACGCGGCAGACGAGTGAACGTAGTCGCAAAGCCCGAGCGCACGTCGTCTACGCCTTGAGGGCTCACTTGGCCTCCGTGACGTAGGCGGACTCCTTATAGTTACGTCATCGAAAGGTCACTCGCCCCTGCTGGGTGGAATATTAAAAATGGGGCCTTGGGTGACACCAAATAATTGGGGACACTACTAATAAAGTTTCGCCAACCAACCAACTACACTCTTAATCAGGTCCCGCTTAAAGCGCCAGATATAGACAGGAAACCGGAAATTTTTCGTCTAATTTCCTGGATATAGCCATCATTTAACCAGGACCTCATTAAGAGTGTAGCTTGAATATTCAGTTCATTCTTATCTCCTCAAAAAGAAACCATCCCGTAAGAATTCAGTATCTCCGCTCCTTCAACTATACAATGCCAACTAAACACCCTTCTTTTCCCTCTCCTAATCCGCACCATGCCGTCTCCTTATTGCAAGCGCATCATTGCGTCCGATCGGCCGAAACGCGCACTCTTGCCCACCCGGTGACGACGGTTACAGCGACCTCAGTAAGCGTAACACGCACACACCGAGGAGGACCCGTCAGAAATACGGTGTCGCATACATATCTGTTGTACAGCTGCTTTGAGGGTCACCGCTTCGGTCCTCGGGAATCGTTTCATGAATAGACTGCACTAGTCATCGTGCTAGTCATATCCGCTGCATGCCCTTCCCAGATATCTCCAACTATGCCCGACGCTCAGCGTGTACCAGTGAACCGCCTAATCTCAGCACTCCGTCCAAGAAAAATTCGGCTCCCTTCCTGTGGCATTGTTCGTCTGAAAATTCCTCTATTGTCGATATTTAATTGGTACCGCCGCCCTATTGTTTATGTGCTCTACGCACTATACCGAGCGTCCACGATTTCACTCCAATCTCGTCTCACCTAAGACGTCTACTACTTGTATTGCTTTTCAATGCACGCTACCGCCTCCCTCTTGAAGTTGTGTCTGCTAGCTTTTCTTTCCGTTAATGATTACCCATTCCCAAGCTTCCAGTTAATTTAATGCGAAGAACGAGGGCAAATAGGTAGCCACAATAAACGAAAACGATTTCGGGACTCGTTTCTACAGGGGATGCGCCTGTCGATGCACTTTGAAGCGGTTCCTATAGAACAACGGCATCTGTACCAAACACCATGCCTCCAGTGCCAGCATCGGGCTGATCTGGACCATTTCAACTGGTACTACAGGGTATACAGCGCGGCCCCGACCAAATCACTCATCATCCTACAGCGGGGACCACTGACGACATCCCCGTGTGGACGCGTCGAGCGCCATCACCTCCAGAGTACGCTTTGGAAGTCTGGCGAGCTCTTTTGCCAGCTTATATACGGGACCTGGTGGCACAGCCAGTCAAGGACCGACTGCGTGGCGTCTCCAAGCGAGACAGCGCGTAGCCCGAACGGATCCACAACACACATGCCGCCGTCGAGCCCACTCGATGCTGAGTCAACTGAATCGGCCTCCCTTGTCAGGGGTACCTTCTCCGGGGGCGGTGCAGTAAGGGCATAAATGCGCGGAATAAACGAGCTACGAACCAACCACGCCTAGCTCACACTCGCATCCCCATTACATGCAACAGTATGTGACAGCCAGGGCTAGCATCCACACTATATAACAGTTCAACTACTGAGAAAACTTGTTCAGCCTGTACAGGTCCATCAGTGAATTCCAGCGATACATACTCGTTGTCCCTTTTCAAAGACAACGGCAAAGAGACTTTCGGGACTCGCGACTGCCCGTGTATGACGTTTTCAAGCTTATTATTAAGGGATTTTAGAATGACATACGCAAAGCTGTGCGTTATTGTTTGTCACCACTGCGCATGCATCGTACGCTAACCTGTTAAGTGACCTGTTAACCCGTTAAGTGACGGAAATACGGGCGACCGCAAGGACCGCTATCTTTGCGTACGCTATTCTAACACTGCCTATTAGGCAGTTTTAGAATAGCGTACGCTAAGTTAGCTTGCGGCCGGCTATTTCCGTCACTTAACGGGAGTCTGCAACAGGATGGCGTACGACGCATGCGCAGTTGCGCGAAAAGCTACCGCAAAGCTGTGCGTACGCTATTCTAAAACTGCCTATTACCTTGCACCTCGCATCTCTCCTGATCCAACCAATAGATAACTTTAGACCGGGCTCATGAAGATTGCAGATACAAAAGAACATGCCACATAGTGCGATGAAAACAAGTATAGCTTAAGTATAAGCAGCCTAGAGTGTTCAGGCGTCGGACGACACTTTCGCTATGCTCCTTAAGGAAAGTGCAGCACGTACCTGCGGCGTAGGGCGGCGTGACATCCAACGCTGGGCTCGCAACAGAGACAACGAGGCCGACTCTCGTCAAAACGATGATCCGTTGAGAAAACTCTACGTACGCTATAGGACGACAAGGTCTCATCGCCGATGGCGGAACAAGTCCCGCAACGTGAGAACCGATGCGACTGAACCTGCGGGGAGACGCCTATAACGCAAGCCGGAGAAAGAACTACCGGATGCAGACAAGACGCAATGCGAGACGCGCCGTCGAGGAAGCGTGCACGCCGGATTTGTGGGACTCCTGCCGCAACGGGCGAGAAAAAAAGACGCGGCATGCGTCGCTCTCAAAACCACCGGCGAACAACTTTCCGAAGGCGCGGTGTTGCGCGTAAAAGGACGAAACGGAGGGACAACTCTCATCCGGAAGCGGCATGCTCGCAGCGAGCTAACACGGGCGCGACCTCAGAGTTTCCGACAAGCAATAGAAAACTGTATGGGCGGACCACATGCGCAAGCGTGGCCGCGGCGTAAGTCGTGTAACACCCGACTCAGACGCGAGACGCGCTCGAACAGCGTTGTAACCGCCGTAACCGCTGCCGTGTTGCGGTGGCGCCGCCTTCGCAGGTTAAATTATACTCGTGCGTGCGAGAGTACGCACAGCCTTTCGCAGTCTCCAACACCGCCTGCTGGCAGCAAGCATGCAACTATAGTCGAGTATAACGGTCTCGAAAAGTTGTCACTGCTGTAACCAAACCGCGCGCTATAAATACTGACAAATACAAAACGGCGGCACGACCAAATTGAACGGAACATTTGGCTCGGCTGGGAAGGAGACAGAATTCTTATAACATAACACGTCCTTAACGTGTCGTCGAAAACATTCGAGTAGCCTCTGAGACGTGAAGTCCGAGCGATAACACATATAGAAGTTATAGCTGGTAAAACCCAGTTAGCGTGAGAAATAGAAACAAGAACGCGTGACAAAATACAACCAACCATATATTTATATGGACAGGAGGTACCCATACAACCCGGTGCCCTACGACCTCACCCTGTGTATTCATTTATGGATGTCGACGTGAATGACAGCCACGGGTTCGATTCCGGCCGCGGCGGTCGCATTTCGATGCAGGCAGTGCACTGTGCGATGTCAGTGCACTTCAAAGAACGCAAAATTGTGCTAAAAGCTGGCTGAAGTTACGCTTGTGAAATGACACAGACGTCTGGCCACCTATGCAGGTGGCATCCTCAGTATGAACTGGCAACAAATGAGCGGAGGTCATTGTTGTGCTAATTCGGAGTAAACCTTTTACAATAGCGTTAAAGAACACCACATGGCCGAAATTTCCGGAGCCCCCCAGTACGGCGCACCTCATAATGATATCGTGGTTTTGGAACGCAAAACTCAAATAATAATATTATTAAATTAAGAGGGAAAAAAGACGGTGACAACATCCCCAGCAGTATTACTTGGCACATCCCTGTTTTTGCGTGAGTACCATAAGGAAGGGGATATAATCATCACTATCACGAGGAAAACTTGAGCGTTGGCCGGTAAATAAGAATTACATTGCACTAAAAAGGAAAAAAAAAAAGGAAAGCGCGATTAGTGAAGAATTCCAACCCAGCAAAATTCTCAATCATCTGCTGTTTCACGACGGCTCCAAGTGTGAGAAGACACTTTGAAATCTACGATGTTACGCTGACACATTAGCGTTGAGGTTTCGGCGCGAGGTTCAAGAGCGGGAAATGACGTCGATACGCTGCGTCAATGTGGTGTTGTGAGAGGCATGGCGGCCATGACGCGCTCCCTCCTCCCGGCACTGAATCCAACGCTCCCAGTTGACAAAAGCATGCATAGCTCCGAGATTCGTGGCTTTTACTCGACGGAAACCGGCGCTAGGACGCGAGTTCAAACCACTGGAAGTTGGAACCATGAACCATTGGAAGCTAGCACTGTGTCCTCGTCATCCAATTCACGCAGTGTTCTTTCACGTGGTTAAACAGTCGCTGTGCGCCACTTGTTTATTGGAGAAAATTAAGTCTTCCTCGGTCTCTGTCACCCGTATCGTGTAACGGCATACGGTCCGAATTGTGAAGAAAAATATGGGCCAATCGCTAAAGCAGTGCAGTGCATAAGAGAAGAACTACAATGACACGTGCCTCCAACTGCTGTATTTACTTGCATCCTACCAGGACTCCTTAGCACTGACGATGTTACGGCGAATGTGGGCTAAATGACGGCTAATGTTGGATAGTGCTGGTTGTTGTTGGCTATTCGCTGTTACCACACAAACATTGGCTTCATTCCATTTCTATCGAGCCGTTTATTTATCATTTATTTATTTGCTTATTTGTGTGTGTGTGTGTGTGTGTGTGTGTGTGTGTGTGTGTGTGTGTGCGCGCGCGTGCGTGCGTGCGTGCGTGTGTGCGTGTGCGTGTGTGTGTGTGTGTGTGTGTGTGTGTGTGTGTGTGTGTGTGTGTGTGTGTGTGTGTGTGTGTGTGTGTGTGTGTGTTTCACGGTCCAGCTCCATAACGAGACCGGATTTCATATCGTCCATCGATAGCACAACGAGTCCCGTCTGCTCACTTCTCTTCGAATCGCCCACGCACGTGGTATTTCCCAACCGACAGGCACAGCAGTCGCACATGGACATATCGCGCGCTCCCGTTCGTGGCTGCTGTTCAGCTGCCCGCCTGCACACACACACCGACGCTTGCGCGTGGAGATAATAATAGAAATAAAACCGCCAGGCATGGAGCCAAGCAGAAGCGGCGGTCGAGGGAGACGCACGGCCTGTTGAAAATGCGCGCAGTCGTCGTCGTGCGCTGCGCGCAGCTGCCGACGCAGCTGGGGCCGATCAACCCCAACGAGCGCGGCGAGCGACCGCGCGACCGCGCGCCAGCGCAAGGTGGAAAACAGGCCCCGACGCCGCCCTTCTGCCCACGCATAGAGAAGGGCACGAATTGATGCTGCTGCGAGAACCGGGAAATAAAACGCTACCTACGAGGCTCGCGGGGAGGCATCGTCGAACGGACGAAAAAGTACGCACCCAGTAGAGGCTGCAGACCATGTCATCTACAAAAACAAAGGTTTCACTTTCCGATGCCACCCTCTACATTCGTCTTGGCAAAAGGACGGAGGTTTCATAGGCAAAGTTAGCGAATAAAATGTCCTGCACCACTAAAATGGTGCGAGAGAGACCGGTGTTTAATTGAGACTAGGATGTAGAGCGGGTTAATGTTACAAAGCTGCTGCAATGCTCGCTAACAAACCTGTATGAACAACAGCATTACTGAGAGCGCCACCCAGGGGTGTTATCCTGAACACTGTCTAATTCTGCCATATTGTCAAATTTCGTAATGGCGGCATTTTAAGCCAATCAGGAAGGCCGTAGCAGCCCTCTAGGCCAACCAGAGTTGGCCAATGGCGGAATTCGATAACGTAACGGAATTCGACAATGCCCAGAATACCACCCCTGTAATGTGAACGTCAGTATATTTGCGCAAGTCCTCTCTCTCTCTCTCTCTCTTAATTGGGCAATATCGAAACACAGTGTGATCCGTGAATCGGCAGTAGAACACAAACTGTTCAAAGGATTCATACATCTACATCTACACAACCAGTGAATCACCGAGGCCGGTAAATATCAACATATCAATCATTTTCCAGAGCGAAAGTTCCTGATCACAACTGTGCTTCCTCAGTTCCCAATCCGCGCTTTCGCGCACCGCACCTGTCCACTTCTCGCTTGAACAAACCTCGCCGGCCCGGGCCCACAAATCACCGTCAACCCCCCACGCTCTGGCAAACAGTCAATTTTCGCCGATGCCTCATGCACGTGGGCGTGTACCTATAATGACGCGCAATATGAGCTCTAGACCACGTAACATGCACGTGGCGTGTCGAAACGCATTACGTAAGACATCCGAGAAAAGTGTACACCCCTGGATAACGAGAATAAACACTTCCGCAATCTGGGCGTTGGTTCATGCTGTACGGTGCGACGTGGAAAACATCGTCGTCAAAGAGAAGAAGGTCGCGCTCTGATGCTTCCTGCCTTGCTGCGCGTATCCAAGACTAGACACACACAGCCGCGCCTCTCAAAATGCCCTACTCAGGTGGGGCTCCGAAGTGGCAGAGTATACATACTGAACACACGCACATTCCACGCTTATCATCACAGACACCACATATCGATAAGTACCAAAGCATCATCGCGATGTCAAAGGAACGCGATAGAGCGCACAATTCCGAAACAGCGGAAGTGCGACATGTATGTACAATATGGACAGATCACGGTATGGAACGCGCGAGGTATACAGCCAGCAGCAAAGTAAACTTCACGGGAGAGCACATTTGCGAAAATCACTGAATTCTCACTTAGCCCGTGAGTAAAGCCCTTAATTACTGGTAACAACCTGAAGTAGTTTGCACGACCAGACAAGTTATTTATTAAATGCGTAACGTCGTGACAGAGCCGAAACTCATATTTCTGTGATCCGTAAAATTTAGTTGCAGACTCTTAGATTTTCATCAGTTACGAAACTATACGAACAAGGGACTTTTCAGAAACTAGTGCCAGATATATCATCGTGAAGAGCACGATTACAATGACAATATGTCTGTGCGCGCGCGAGGGGGTTCGAATAATGACCTACGTGGTAAATAAAAAAAAGAAAAAAAGTCGAGAATATATAATATATTACGCTACCGCGGCAGGTGCGCAAGGTTTGCTACCACAACCTGCTTGGGAGGAGTGAGGCATCAGCTCTTGCGTTGAGCGGCGCGCGCAGCGTACTCTCTGGGCTGACTCGGGGGCTCAGCAGTATGGACATATAAGCGTTTAGGATCCTACCTACAAGTTCCGCAAGTCACGTGACCTTGATGCTTATTCGCTGTTTACCAGTTCGAATAACATTCTGTTCAAACTAACTCTGGCAACATTTTCCCGCGGTTCGCAGAACTTGCCCACTTCTTCCCTTTTTCCAAAACGTCTTCGAGAACTTTATGAAGTACTGCGCCGACTCTACTACGCAAGCACTACATTAGAACCGGTCCGCAGGGAACTTTTTAATTCATTAATGCTATTTGGCATTGCAGTCGAGCGTGCGCTGCGCTGCAAATATATTAGGCCTAGTCCGACGATCCTACACATGGTGCGGTCACGAGAGCTGTATTTAAGTACAACGCCTTATTATTTCTTTTTTTACATCTTATCCTTTCGCTGCTGTTCATAATATTTCGCGTAGTCTCTGTTAATGCTCTTATCTAAGTTGTTTTCAACGCGCACTTGCTCGTCATTCATTTGTTTATTTCATGTTTCCTTTTCAAATGCTTGCTCTTATTTTAATACTAATTTGTAGGGTTTTACGTTCCGAAACCACGATATGATTGTGACGGACGCCGTAGTGGAGAACTCCGGAAATTTCGACCACCTCCATGGGGTTATTTAACGTGCACCTAAATCTAAGCGCACGGTCATCTAGCATTTTGCCTCCATCGACTGCTCTTATTTTAACATTAACAAGTAATCCATGTCCACCCTTGAGTATTTGTCTGTCTTCCTCGAGGCCTCCATACGTGCACCCCACACGAGTCGATCGTCGAACCAAACAAATTTGAAATGTACCACTTCTACGCTTCTTATAAGGCGTCGCGGGCGCATTCAGCGTCGACGTCACATACTTCAATGCATTTTCTTCTAAGTTTGTCGTTTTGGTGCGAGAAAAAGTTGTTGGTGCTTGCTCGGACAAGTCCGCGGTTCTTTTGAATGCCACCGTATACTTCTCTCTTGCCTAGAAACTAAAGAACCAAGCAGAAGCCGCGAAAATCTATGACGTCACGGCGGGTATAGACGCGGGACCTTCAGTGAAGAATCACCACATGTCTGATTCTCGCGGCTTTTCTTCCTTACTTAGATTACTCTGAGCGTAAGATTGACCGCCTTGCCATTGCAAACGATTAAAAATCTAACAAAGCTGAACGCTACTAAAAGTTCGTAACGTCAAACGTAAGAAGCCGCTCGTCGATTGCTCTAATAAACTAGTGAATTCGCAATGCCCATAGACTGTCGCGCCGCCAAGCGGAATTCAGGAGCGTCCTCTCGAGGAGGGTTAGTAGACGACAAAATGGCAGCTCTACGCAGTCGCTCGCTTGTGCGGCTGTGCTAACCTCAGTGTTAACGCGTTGGCAAGGAAGGAACACTACGACTTGGCATGTTCCCTGCATCAGTGAACAAACCGGGCCCTCCGTGACACGAGACATCTAATTCGTTCTTGCGAGGCGCGAAGTTTTCGTGAAAATACGTGGCGACTCGCGCTTTCAATGCTAGCCCACAACGTACGCATACTATCAGCTTCGCGAGGCTTTCTGTAGCCACGTAGGTTAGTTAAATGTTATCGTCTGACATATTCAGTTGAAGCTCACCCTGTTTTACTTGTATATAGCATTGGTCAGTGTTTCTTGTAGTGCGTGAATCCCATAACACTGTACGCGGGAGGTCGCGCCGGCTCGCGATGTGCTCTTGTAAAACTGAGCGATCTCAAGTTGCCGATACATTAAAATATGCCTCTATCCTTTGTCAGCAAAGCGCTGTTACTAATCGTGCGAGCGACGTTTCAATCATTCGAGGACGCGCTGCTCCACGCCTTTCCTGGAGCGAACACTTTCCACGCCGTCCTTCGCCAGTGTGTTGGTGTTGGCTTCATAGCCAGCGCTGCGCCGCTTGTTTTTGTACGTTTGTTGATAGGTGGCAGCACACTGCAAGCGATTTGCTCGTTGACCGATCTGATAGCGAAATGTTCTCCGCGCCCAGACGTCTCTGTAATTGTAAACGTGGTGTCGCGGAGTGGTCGAAGTTGTTCGGCGGAGGAAATTCTTCAGATTGCTTTCAGCAGTGATGTTGAAAGAAACCATCTTGACGACGAGGATTTTTCACTGGACGTAGAAGACTGTGAAGGCACCGAGAGCGACAGCGACGGTGAACGATCAGCTGCTAACTCACGAGGAGCGAGTTGCACTTCACGTCCCCTCGTGCGTTAATGTTCTTTCACGCTCGTAAGTCACTTTGATTGTATTTAATGTATAATATCCTTGAGCGAGATCAAAATAAAAGCATAGTTCCTCTTGTGCATTGCATGTATCAATTATTGTGGATATTATGGAGCGCCGCATGCCGCCAACACGCTCGAGCTCTACCAGAGAAGCGAAATAGAGCGCTGGAACGTGCAGTCACAGCCACAATCCACGCCTCTCGGCTAACTTCTTCGACGTTGCGAAAAGAATACGTGTGCACTATTTTCGCTATTCGTGTTTCGATCGTGCTGATCGAGCCTGCAACATGCGAGTGAAGTGAATTGCACACGGCTAGAGTCTCAGCATGGCTGTGACACAAGCGCTACTGAATGGGAAGTTAAATGCTTGTGTTCCGTTGAAGACGTAACTCCGCGTTCCCGACTGCACAAGTAATGACGACGGCGTATCATGTTTGCGAACCATCACTACGTTAAACGTGCGGTCCCGTGCAGCAGCGATGGTGCTACTCGCTGCCGGCCTACTACTGCGACAAATTCGTAAGGCAGGCTCGGTACAACGTATCTATAAACGTTGGCTCGGTACGTACTACCTCGGAGTGCCGTTCTGCTCATACGTCAATTTTAGTTCATGCAGTTTTATGTAGCACGCACAGGATTTCGCAAAGCATCGTTATGCACGGTAACGGGGCTGAAATATAACCTTTCACGCCACGCAAATAATTAGGTGGCGAGTACTTAGCACTTTCCATGGTTTGGGAAAGTACTTTAGTCTCATATCCAATTCAGCACAGCTCATGACTTCATCCGGTGAAAGTGACACGGGCCGTACGTCCGCACGTACTATCTGTTCCTATGCTAACAAACGGATTGACCCTCCTCCTGGCGCCATCTTGAAAAGCACGGCGCGCCACCTATAGTTCGTGGGCATTGCGAATACTATCCGCGTCTCATGTGGTCAAACGTATGCAGAGCAAACTGGCCGGCATCGTAATTCCCGTGCGCCTTCAAAAGAACTACAGAAAGTTCGGGAGGGCCGGAATGGCTATCTCCATGTTGCACAGTTCCGTTTTCGATTGCACCCTCCTTTGAATGACACCGCATTTATCGCAAGGCACGCAAGTTGAGTTGAGTTTATTTACCACATACAGTTTTACAGTAAGTGGTTGGGACAGGGAAAAAAAGCTGCATGAAAACAGCTTGACAATGCAACTGACCATAGTGATTATGAAGTCCGCTGCAATAGAAAATAGAAAAGCTGTTAATAAGCCTTTCCCGGCCGCGGCAGCTGCATTTTCGATGGAGGCGAAAATGTTTGAGGCCCGTGTACTTAGATTTAGGTGCACGAACCCCCGGTGGTCGAAATTTCCGAAGCCCTCCACTATATGGCGTCCCTCATAATCATATCAGGGTTTCGGGACGTTAAACCTCAGATATTATTATTGTTAATAAGCCTTCCGTAGCATCGTGGTATAGGGAGCTAACTTTTTGGTGACACTAAGGGAGAGGCGTGCCCAGAATGCAACAGCGTCTTTTGTCTAGCTATTGGGTGTGTCGCTCCAATAAGGGTATGTCGTTGCGAAATCGCGCGTGTGCTCACTATATACATGTTTTGCGTTCTAAATAAAAATGAGTTGAAAGTCGTCGTTCGTCTTCATTCGCTCTACCTCCTTCCTTTTTTTCATTATTTTGTCTAGTTTCGTGCTGCTCAAAGGGACGCTAAAGTGAAGTACCAAGTTAGTATAGACTGACAAATTATTGTTCGAGAACTCTGTGTCGTCGTAAATTTCGGCGTCATTTCGGGTTCACTTTTATAAGGAAGAATGAATTCCAAAATGTCAATATTTGAATCTCGCGCCGAAACCCCAGCACCTGAATGTCAGTGTTATTGTCCTTTTCCGTGCAAATGTAGTTGTTTTAGTGCTCGTCACGTTCACTGATAGCGCGTTCGTCGTCAAACACGCAGGCGGCGCAAGGTGCTGCCCTTGGAAAAGTGCGAAACTGTCTATGTTTTGGAGGCCAGCCAGTCGCGGTCGTCGTGTTCCTTTGCCTTGTACTTTGAGCAGTATGGCTTCAAAGTTATTCATTTATCCTTCCCTTCGTATTTGAGTGATTTTTATTGCAATTACTACATTTGCAATAATAAGGAAATTTATTAAACTTCCGCCTCTTTTGGGCTTCTTCGCAAAGACGCGCCGCTTTTTCTGGTGAAGGGGGAGGGGGTCTCCTGTGGGATGATTATTTGCTTGCCGACTACGGTGATTATTTCTTTGCTGGTAACTACGGTGTGACGTCACGGATTTCTGTCCCTTTTATCTCTCTCTCTCGTATGTTGGCCACATTTTCTCAATAACGTTCCCCGAACTTTGCCATATATCGTCTTTTTATGCCCTTTATAGACACTGCAACTCATCCTTAGCGATAAGGAATTACATAGGTTCTAGCAGACGCAGTCAAAGTCTGTGACGTCACGGTATTTGGTGCGGGTACTTCAAGGCGGCGTCGCCACCTATATTTTATTTGGAAGTCTTTTCCAACTAACTAAGCATATTCACGCTGCAAGAATTGCGCTCCCGGTATCATCAATGGGCAGTTAATACGAAGTTATCAAGGCGAAAGCATTAGATGCCTCGCCAAACACGAGAAGTGACCGTCGGCACGAGTGATGCAAGAAACCATCATCGTGTGATGACGTCACATTATGACGTCATGACGACGCCACATGTCGCCGAAATTCGGGACGTCACATCACGTGACATCGCATGACACCATCGCTTGGTCAGGGTGGCCCGATCACGGAGGCACTGCAAGACCACGTGAGGTGCAAAAAGCATCAAATTCCTCCAATCCCGGAGGCAGTGCAAAACCACGTTGAGTGCAGAAAGCTTTCGGGCGGGAGGAACACAATCGAGTTAGAAGAAAAAAAGATGGCTCCGGCCTTCCAGTCGTCTTAGGCAAATGCGTAAGGGACCGTGCGACTTCTTTTTTTTATCTCTTTAGCCCCCGCCACGGTGGTCTAGTGGTTATGGCGCTCGACTGCTGACCCGAAGGTCGCGGGATCGAATCCCGACCGCGGCGGCTGCATTTTCGATGGAAGCGAAAACGTTTGAGGACCGTGTACTTAGATTTAAGTGCACGTTAAAGAACCTCAGGTGGTCAAAATTTCCGGAGCCCTCCACTACGGCGTCTCTCATAATCAAATCGTGGTTTTGGGACGTTCAACCCCAGATATTATTATTATTCCATTGCAGTGGAGCTGGCTTGCAGATGCTCAGCGACGAAAACTTCAAAGTCAAATTACAATATTTTATACGTGTTCTCCGACCCCGGTGTGTGGACAGCGTTGACACTGCACACCAAGGAACCGAAAAATGTCCCTTTTGCGATGTCTCAAAAATCGTGTTAGTACTCCTTTAAGCGAGATCGGTGAGTAAGGGGCTTTAACCACACAAAGTACGATGCACCACCTTCACTTTTCGTAACTTCGTTTATCCCTACCGCCTTTTCGTATCGGTGTCCCGTGCCACAGTTATCTCGAAACCGCGTGTCGAGAGCCTCAGCAATGCAAGCAGTTTTCGCACAAGCGTTTCCCACCTAGGCAGTCACCCGTACGGTCGTAAGCATCACCCCAAGATGACGGCCCCGTCGCGCGGCAAATATTATCGCGTTTATGATCAGCAGCCACCGGTGACTGCGCTAAAGGTTGTCGCATGCATTTGGCTCTCGGCCGGCCCTATCTAGCAGGGACGCCACGTCAGCAGTGACTAGGAAGTACTACGTCCAGCTGTTTCTCTCGTCTTTTACAACAAGCTTGCGAAAACATGTGGCAAACTTCTCGGCAAAAACGAAGAAAACTGGCTGATGTTCAACTCTTGGAAACCTAGCTATCAGGAGCGAAAGGCATGTTTGGCTTGGTTTTGCAGACTACGCGCACGGTGTTTCATAAAGTTAGGCTTCATTGCAAATCTGATGGTGCGTTTGTTTGCGTTCAGCGCGAACAGCACTTTCCGACCGAGAAACAAGATTTCGTCGTCACGAGATACAGAGACGACAAAGAAATAGCACGCGAGACAGCTAGAACTCCTAGAGCCAGGGAAGGGGGCCTTAGCCGACGGAATCCCAGAATAAGACTTTGGGAAGGATTACACGGCGTGTTGTTCACCGTGCTCCGAGGTGTGTGTGCACCTATACCTTTGTCGTCTTCGCGCCTTTCGCCTCAGCCCAGAACAAGGATCCAACGACGCTTTCCCTAATTCTCCTTCCCTTCTTCATAAAACGTTTTAATCATCACTACAGTGATTGTTCGAGTTTTGCGTCCAAAAACCACGACAGTCATCACTCAATACTCATCATCACCTTCCACAACTTCCGTTGTACTTGTGCAATAAAGACTACACCAACAAGCCCCTCAACGCGATCGGTCCTACTCGTTAGGTTTTAACGGAGCTTTCAAAGTTCACGTAAACTCAAAAGTCTGGACAAAGAGAACGGTGATTTTTTTTTTATTCTCGCATTTTCGAACGAAGTCATCTATGGTCCGACTCCAAAAATACGCAAGCTAAGGCTTGCCAGCAACGTTTTTCTTCCAACCAAAATACTCTCGTTCACAGACTGGCCTTCTCGCTCTAAGTGCGTTCTCCCTTTCTCTTGTCAGTACAACTCCACGAGTAGCACGGTGGTTCTCCAGTGTTACTGTGCAAATTCCACGCCAATGGTTTGCCAAATATGCTACAGTACATGAGGAGCCAAAATATTTTCTAACGAAACTAATGTTCCCTACTGTACACTTGTCCCTGCGTTTCGTTTCCCTCTTATATCTCTATGCTACGGTGTCCAACCCTGCCCCTCGCCCCTGTAATGGGCTGGTTGTGTTTAGAAGCGACGCACACAGGTGCAGTGCTACCATATGGAATTAGTACTCCTTCTTAAAAATATATATTCCACACCCAAGCTGAAAGTTGCAAGACACGTGTAGAACGAAAGGAATGCAAAAAAGGATGTTCGATAAAACGTGTGCAACGAAGTGAAATATAAGAAAATTTTAATTATACTAATGATTAAACAATAACTGTTGCCCTGACAAAGGTGCAAGTTCTTGGTTACACTGGAGAGGACCAGCTTCACTGCCACCAAACTTCATACTCGCGCTTCATAGTACGACACATAGGGCTTACGTCCATAAAGTGTTACATTATCAGGACTTATAGCCAGAATCAGCAGAATAATGTGACAGTTGACGTTACGTAGACTGACAAATGCAGTCGTGAACAAGTAATTCGAGCTTCACGACGGTCCAACCCACCATGTGTCGCCGTATGTGCTGTGTTGAATAATGACAGTGCAACACGCAACGCATACCTCAGAAGAAATAAAAAATAAAGTGTTACACAAGCACACCCAGAATTTATTGGAAACCATTACGTCGCTTACACGAAACATGTTCTTTTTATCATGCTGCATTCGCTACATTGAGAATCAGAACACTGCAACCCACGGAAAACAATCAAAACAAGATCAATGTGGCATCAAGCGTTACGTAAGTTAGGCGTTATGCAATTCGTTAATCAATTACGGTTCTCGTAAAACTTGGTGTACTCGCGAGCACCACGTGACATACTGTCCCCGTGCCACGCATAACTTTTTAGTTGACAATTCGCGGTAACGAACTATTACGCTTCCCTTTTAAAGAGCCAAGCACAACATTAATACACAAGGCATCGCGGGCATCAATCACACTAACACAATATAATGATGCACTTCATGCACATGCAGCTTACTATTAAAACGCAGGCACACTACGGCTCAACAACGAAACAGTGGGATACCAGAATTAAGAAAAAATAAAGTGAAATACACAGCATCAAAAATGACAAAAGGAACAACAGAATATAACAATAACGTGACTTAATGTCCGTGCTCGCTCGGCACAGAGCATCCGCACCGCCAGCCAAAACAACGCCCTTTCCGTGCAACGCACGCCGCGCATATTGCAGCACGCGGCTTCCCGGACGGGTTACAAGAAAAACAGAAAAGGCGCGTCGTGCACAGGCCGGTGCAAGTGCTCGATGCCGAGCCAGGGCGGGCTTCGTGCCCCGTGCGCTATCCAGTCTCTAGGTGTGTGTGTGCACCCCGGAGACAAGACCAGGTGAGAGAAGGACCTCCCGCAAAACAAAAGCCGCGCCGGCGCCGCGGCCATTTGTGTAGCCAGCCCTCCTCCTCCTCCTCCTCCACAGTCTCTCCTCCCTTCTCCTCCTCCCTCGCCCGGAGAGCCGACAGCGCGCATGCGCGGCGGCGGAGCAGATTCGTCGGCGCGCCTTCAGGGAAGTCGTCGGCGGGGAGGCCTAATCCGACGTTGCGGCCAGGCTTATCCACCACGTCACGATGGGCCGCGGATCTTTTCGGGCACAAAACATTGCTCGACAGATATACGAAACTGCTTAGCGCGCAGCGCTGGTGGGGAGGGGGATTGGTCAAGAGATGGGAGCGAAAAATAATGTATAAAAAGCCACACGAGAACCGGCGCTTCAGCTCGCTCGTCGGCTTTTCGGGGAGGGTGGTGGTACGGGTGGGGAGGGGAGGAGAGACACGGGAGATAGTGCTCGCAGAGAAAAATCAAGGTGAGGCGACAAACACAATTATGCGCAGAGAGAGAAGAAGAAGCGGGCCAAACGACAGCGGGTGTGTACACACGCACAGGCACGATCGGCGAAGCAGAAGAGGGTTTTTTTTTAGAGAAACAGTCACCGGAAAGGAAAATACGCAGCCAAGTAGCCGGCGCACTGAAGAGAGATCGGCATACGTGAGTGAGACAGAAATCAAGAAAGCGTCAACCGAAAGGGAAACAACGAACCAAGACGTGGTCATGGAAACTCGGGACATACCTTGGTTACGGTCAAGAAGGGCTATGTGGGAATGGCAGGACCAGGGAAACTAACAGGGAGAGCAGGGGTATCAAACAAGAAAGGACAGGAGGTGATGGTGAGCGTCGGCCTGCACGCTAAGCGTCGGAGTGCATCAGTCGGCATCCGCCACTCGGCCGCCGGACTGGAGAGAGAAAATAGTGCGCACCGCACGCCACTGCCAAAAGCGTCAGTTGGCTATAACAACAAAGCTAAAGCAATAAAGAATGTCCGTAAATGATTTCCAAGATCAATGCATACTTGATGTGGTTGATTTAACTGAAGTTATTACCTCTACGCCGCAAGACAAATATGTATCCTTGCGCCGCGTCCGGGAGCGTGCGGAAGAACAAGTCGCACCCTCGCGGCCGCTTTCGGAAGCTTTTCTATCGAGAAATTACGCTGCGGCGCGCGCGCGCCGCTTGTTTCGTTTTGAAAGGAGGGAGTCCGTCCGTGCGGTTTTTCGCCGCTCGCTTGTTCGCGTGGGCGGCAGCGGTGGTGCGCGCGCTCCGCGACAAATTTGATGTCGTGCAGCTGTTCAACCGGGAGCGCGGAATGTACTGAAAAGGCGAAAACCAGTGCCTAAAGCGTGCATTCGATCTTGACGGGCTCCCGGAAAGCTGGGAACAGAGCCTCAAAAGGCATATTTGTTCTAGCGTTCTTCAACGAAGCTGCTCGAACGTTTGCAATCATCGTGTTGACTTTAATTTCGAACTTTTCCATCCTTCTGTGAATGTGTGCGACAGTCAACGAAGTCGGACAGAGAGGCAACTACCGCGCACTCCCTGTGCATGATGCATCGTGGTTTAGCAGTGCCCTATTGCGTCATAACAACCTTGCTGCGCGAACGATGGACCGATCAGCGACAGCAAAAGTTCATATAACGCGAGCTGGATCCCATTGCCGGGCCGATCGCCGCCAGCGGCGACAGGTTGGATACAACGTCCTTTCCGGGCTCGACAGACAGGGGCGTAGCCAGGGGGGGGGGGGTTCAACCCCCCCCCCCCCGAAATTTTTCAGTTTTGCTTGCGTATATATACACGCGCACATACAAACGCACGCACGAACATACATAAAGTATGGTTGAACCCCCCCCCCCCCCCCCGAAAAAAATTTCTGGCTACGCCCCTGTCGACAGATATCGCTTTAATATATAGGAAGACCTAAACCGACCTCTCAACAAATGCGATGACGACTGTCAAGCGTCTAGCATGAACGAGACCTGTGATACAAGCCAAGATTATAACTGCATGCTGTGTACAGCTCGCGCCGTGGAGCGCACGGCGAAAACTCGGCCGTGCCGGTATCGCAGCCAACTCCGCCGCCTGGATTTCCCTGTTTCTTTCAATATGCGATATTATTGTGAACGCATCGTAAAGCGGGCAACAGCGGTAGCAAAGCTGGACTTCTTTATGAGCGTAGGCTATTAACCGTACACTGCCGTTTCGAAGCGGTAGGCCTAGCGACGATACCGGCGCCAAACCACCGGCTGAGGCCGCCGCCGCCAGCCGGAGCGAGCTACTGCTTATCCGCCGCATTGTTCAGCATATATTCTCATATCGCAAACGATTGAAGTTAGGTGCGATTGAGCCTTAGATGCGTAATCATACGTGAAAATTGAACGCTGGCGTCAACACGAGTATTGCAAAAAGCCACCATAACCTGTTGACGTCATCAGACGTCGCAGGTCGCCAAAATATGTGGCGTCATCATGACTTCACATCACACGACGTCACATGATGACGTCATGACATGATATCGTCGCCTAGTCAAAGGTGGGCCGATCACGGAGGCAGTGCAAAATAAGGTGAGGTGCAGTAAGCTCTCGGAGGGGGGCGGGGGACGATCAATACATCGAGCGAGAAGAAAAAGAAGATGATGGCTTTCGCCTTCGAGTCGCCTTGGGCATACACGTAAGGGACCCTGTGAGCTTTTTTTTTTTTTTTTGTCTTGAATTTTATTTTCTCGTACCAAACTACACAGTATATTGCGATGATTAGACCTGCAGTTGGAGGCTGGTCTGGGGTATAAAGTTAACGACCATACAGGCAGATTAAACAAGTAAAAATACGTGCAAGTTTTTCGTTCATGGGTCTGAGTTGGAGCGATTTCACAATTTTGGACGTCGCAGAGAATCACCCCGGCAGCTCGGCATATATGTAGGGAGGAATGTGGGTGAACTTCTACCAACTGCGGTTATTTAACACGCATTTGAAGCTCACTCACTATGAGCCCGTCTGCAAGAACATCTACACCCCACCATATTTCCGCTTTTCTCATGGTCGTTACTCAGTCGGATCACCTGAAATAATTGATTGTTCGGCTAGTTGGTCGTTTATAACTAGTTATCGGTATCTAGTTCATAAACTAGTTTATGCGGTATCTGGTCGCTACACGACGCCATGTTTGCTTCCTCGTTCTTCCATCTTTTTTTTTCACTCTCTCTATTTCCTTCTCTCTCTTTCGTTGATGTTCTCTCTGTCTCTCTTTCTTTTTCGTTCTGCATTTCTTTCTCTCTATTTCTCTCTTTCTAATTCTTTCCGTGCTACGCTTTACTCTCTCCCCTCCTCCTCAAGCTCACTTCCCTTTCCCACACCCTTGCTACATGCTATGCTCTGCTAGCGTGCCTGGACAGCCGAGTGGTTAGAGCACTCGCCTTCGGATCAAGGGTACGCGGGTTCGAATCCCGCCTCGTGAAGAACTTTCTTTCGGCAAGAAGTTTTCTCTTTCTTTATATTTTTCTTTCCGTCTCTCTGTTTGTTTCCCTCTTTCACTCTCACTCTCTCCCCACTCTGTCTCAGGGTTATTACAGGCCACGCCGTAGCGGTGAGTAGTGGATATGGCCCAAATGCTGTGGCACATACACGTTCATGATGATGGTTGTCTTCGGGCACGGTCACACACTTTATGCTGTGCTAGAACAGCTTAGTTGCTAATGAAAGGAACAGGTCTACATATACGGTAATTTACCTCAACCAGTTGCGAATCGCCTGCCTTGGCTCGCAACTTCTCGTGACGTCACGCACTTTACGTGAGAGTGACATATTGCGAGTGCCACTTGGCTGGTGAACATATTGCGAGTGCCCTTTAACCAACCACGTGTCTAGCTCGCGCCGAGAAAGCTCGCAGCGGGTGGAAATCAATTCTCGTTTGCGTAGCTTCGATTTTGCATTAGGTTTCCATTAGACGCTGCGGATCAAACATTCAGGCGGCCCGAGTGGTTCCGGCCAGCTTTGTAAACAAGCCCGCTGCGAAGACATTATTCATGTAGTCAGCCCGTTCGCGGCCCGGCCGAACGGAAAACACTGTCACGAGCTCAGCTGCGCATCTCCAAGGAGCATGGGCGTAAGCAAGGGCCTTCTCCTTCCTTCCGGCTTATTCTAATCGTTCACGCTGATTGATATTGCGCGTAATTGTTATTTGTGGGGCTTACATTGAGGCTGTGAGAAGTAGCGATGTTAAAGTAGGTGGGAAGACTTGACTCCACGCGGAGAGCTTGGCAGCAGCGTGCTTCTGGCCACATTCCAGGTGCATATACACAACGCATAATGCACGCGTTTGCACGCAACATCCACAGGTACAGTACTCGAACACGAACTAAAATGCGGAAATTTATGGCTGTGTAAAACTCGCATTTTCATTTCCAGCGTTGACAATTCGTGTCATATATCGGCGTAGCTTTGACTCAAACACTCACATCAGAGCCAGCGTCAACTTTAGCGGCCAGATCTGCATGCAGCGACATGACGTGGTTATGATGAGCAATCGCTAATAGCCGTCGTTATACTAAAATAAAGTGATACCGCGTTTCAGTCCGCGAGTACTGCACATAAGCGAGAAAATGGTTAAATAACAAGAAGCGGGGAACAGTAACCAACGGTAGTTCCGGTTAGCGACGATACGAAAGGTAATAACGTTATCGCGTGACTGCGGAAAGCCTGGGAAGGTTGAGAATCGGGCTTGACTTGGGAGGCAGAAGATTTCGGTCCCGACGTGGTGTTTGAATTGAGTGCATTGAGAAATGTGCCTGCTATCCCGCGTCCCGCAAGAGAAACGAAAATCTTCAAAAATGTCCCTCATTTCACGCTTTGCTATTATTGTTCGGCAGAGCATTGAGTTCAGCTGCACTTGGCCAGCCAGCTTGACGATGTGTTAGCTGCAAGCTTCCAAAACAGTTAGCTATCCGCGCATTACGGCGGCGATAGGCGGCGATGACGACCACTTGATTTCGTCGGCGGTGACGAAAAACAAGGGTCATACAGTACTTCAGAGGCTCTTAGTGAGTGATACGTGACAACTAAGTCACATCTGTTTTGCAATGACACTTGTTTTTATTCTCGAATATTTATATTGATATTAATAACTGTTTCGTGTCGGAGTATGCTACAATGATGCATAAAATTGTTTTGTTTACACAGCAGATATCCACTTGAACTGCAATTTACATCGCTCACTCTATCTCCCTCTGATGACACAACATTGCAAGCTCGCCGAAAAACCCACTGGGCTAAACACTCGCGCTTGCAGTGTGCGAATACGTATTGAACAGCGCCTCCTCTATTTTTGTAGAGGAAACGCTGAATTAAACCATGAATGCGTTGCACCTGCGGTGCACCCCTTATGCACGCACTTAAGACGACTGGAAAGACAGTCATCTTCTTTTTCTTTTCTATCGATGTACTGTTCCTGCGCCGCCACCCTCCGAAAGCTTTTTGCACCTACACTCTAAGCCGAAATTGGGGAAAGCTGGACTAACCGCAGTCGTTAAACCAACGGATAAACGGTTCGTCCAACAGGGAGTAAATGCGAGACAGTGCGTGTCGTGCGCAAACGCTCGGCAAGAAAGTGACCAACGGGTGTGTAACTGCGCACCTGTCACCTGCTGCCGCACTGCACTGCTCGGCCTTGTCGGCGAGCACGAAAACGAGTTATATCGGTTGTACGCCAGAGTGAAAGCGAAGAACTGAACGAATAGAAACTGTTATGAGAGTCAAGTTCGACTCGCGTGAGCGCATGCAGCGAGCGAGCGCGCTCACTCACGTTTCTCCCTATCGAGCTGCCGGACCCATAGAGTTTCCTACAGTTTCCTACCTAGAGGGAACTCTGGCGCTGCGGTCGTTCAACCACCTTGGGAATGATGGACAGCACTATAGTGTACTAGAATATGGTACACGGATTTGCCTAATTTTCGTGCTTACGGCTTCGAACGCACTTGTGGCTTTGTTTATTGCTGTGTTTTGGCGTTCGCTTCGGAGAAAAGAATATACCGTTGTGAACTTCGTGACCCGATTTGAATTGGTGAGCCTAAAGAGGTTAAAGTGGTGAAGTGGAACTGCTGACTTTTGCTGAACATCGTTTTGCGACAAAGCAGATGCAGTCGACGCGGAGCCAAAAGAACGAAGTTTAGACAAATCCGTGTACTACCCATCATTCCAATGCTGGCTGAAGCGTCATGCGTTGCAGCTACCATAGACAGAAAGGCCAGAGTTCCCTCTAGTAAATATTGTAGGAAACAATGTGGCCGGACCCAAGCAAGTGCAAGCCTTCGAGCCCGGACCCCGCGGATAACTACTACGCATGCGCGGCTTGGCCAGGTGGCGCGGTATCTGGTCTCTAGACGACGCGATGCTGCTTCCTCTTTCTTTCTATTTGTTTTCTTTTCTCTCTCTATTTATTTCTCTCTATTTATTTCTCTCTACTTCTTTCTCTCTCTTTCGTTGATGTTGTCTGTGTCTCTTTCTCTCTGCATTTATTTCTCCCTATTCCTCTCTTTCTCATTATTTCTGCGCTACGCTTTACTCTCTCCCCTCATCCTTTCTCTCCTAATCGCCATGACATCTCTCCTCCTCACGCTCCCTTCCCTTTCCCACCATCTGCTACACTGCACTATGCAAGGCTATGCTACGCTAGCGTGCCTGTATAGCCGAGTTGTTTAGGCGCTCGCCTTCGCATAGAGGGTATGCGGGTTCGAATCCCGCTTTGTGAAGAATTTTTTCCTGCTAGAATCTTTCTCTTTCTTTGTTATTGTTATTATTATCACGCACTGTAACGTTGTTCCATGTATGTTTACTTCTGATTTCACTCTAACTCCCCTTACTCAATGCCTTAGGGCCTCTAAGGTATTTTTCAATAAATAAATAAATAAATAATTAAATAAATAAATAAATAAATAAATAAATAAATAAATAAATAAATATCTTTCTTTCTGGCTCTCTCTTTCATTCTTTCTTTCTCTCCCTCCCTATCTCTCTTTCTCTCTCTCTCGGCATTCGTTCTCAGGTAGCCGCACAGTGGCACATAAGCTGATGATAGTTTTCTGCGATCGACTCACAAGGAACGATTTGCTAAACAGCTTAGCTGCTAAGACGGAACAACCCAGAGGAGCAGCTTCGGAATTGTGTGCATCTGAAGTCTGTGCTCATCGCACACCGTAAATAAAAGAAAGTGGTCCGTTCATCTAGGAGATAACTGCAGCGTACTTCCACCCACCTTTGAAAGATCAGACCCAGACTCGCAGGTATAGTAATCATATGTGCGCGTGTGCTTTGGTCACATGAGAAGGCTGCCAGAAAACAGAAACCTCGAACATATGAAAAAAAAAAATCTTTTGGACAACTGACGAGTGACAAGAAGCACGTCTTTAAAAAAAGAAAAGAAAAAGAAAAAAAAAAGAAACGTGTCACTGCAATAAAGTTTCTTGCGTTGATGACGTTTGCAGAGTGTATTGTTCGCGCTGTGGGATGTAAAACGCCAGTTCATGTTGGCGATATGTATTTACACTCGACCTCTTTCGCGTCTTACATTTTGCTACCCTCGAGTTAGCCTGAACCTTGAAAAACGCATCAACTTGCGTAATGGCCTCCATACATTTATTCCGTAAAACTAAAGCGAAGCCTCGCACTGAGACACCCGCTTTGATGGCTCAGCGCTTGTCTATGGTCTCGCCTTGATGAGCACGTGGTCAAGGGTTCGATCTCGGTCACGCTGGAGTGCATTCCTTTGGGGGGCAGAATTCAAGAACGCTATAGCTTACAACGCGGGATTTGTGTGCACGCCAGATAACTTTCAAGCGTAAAATTTCTTCCCGCAATTATCCACAAACATGTCTCTCGCAGCACCTGCGTCTCTTTTGGGACGGCAAATATCTGCAATGGATCGGCACGAAAATTAGCTTCTGCACTCGCAATTCACTTAAACACAGAAAACAAGCAAAAAGGCGTGAAGTGTGCGCTGAGCTATACTACAGAACTTCCTAAGGTTTAAATTTTAGAACACAATGCAGTGCGTTGGCTAACCATCGCGTCGTGCTCTCTCTCTCTCTCTTTCTTTCTCTCTTTTTGTGTGTGTGTGTGCGTGTTGGTGTCCACGTTGTTTCGCAAGCATTAGAATTACAAAAATAAAAATGTGAAATAACGTGACGTCGAAGAATTAGATACTCTAAGCGCGGACTGCGATATTTTTTTTTTCCATTTCTATCATCTACTTACTGTTTTGTTCGTTTTACCCTGCGAAATATATTTTTTTTTCAATCTCCGGCGCCATATATGCGGCCGAACTTTTGTATCTACAGCTATTTAGCTATTTTATAAAGAAAAGAAGCGGCGAGAAATGAGATTCTTTTTGCTTTCATTATCAGTAAGCCGAAGAGACAAATCATGAGAAAACGGGTAAAAGGAAAATGAAGCCGAGCACCTACTCTTCTAAATCATGCATTATTTCATTTCAGACTCTGCTACACAAGAGTGTGTTACCGGACGATCAAAATAGAAGTCGTTCGCGCAGCGGGCTCGGACAACGATGCTGCTTCCACTTCGATCGAATGACTCGTATAGGGCAGCAATTCCGACACAGCTGTCTTGTGACTGACATTTCTCGAGCACCTGCTATCATCCACTGGCCGCGTCGGCACACTCGCGCAGAGCTAGAAAAACCGGGTAAAGCGGCGACTCAGCTAGCTTTATTAGACCAGACTAAGCCAGCTGCAACATTAGTTCAGGGGTTTGGCCATCCGCACAATACAGCTACAATGACTACACACAAAGAAAAGAACTCAGAAAAAAAAAGCAAGAGTCATTTGACTCTTTTTGCGAGTCCTTAATTGTCACTTATATGACTTGCTTTAAAGAGACACGTGAGCTCTCTTTGGAAATTATCATACTCTCGTCGGGGAGTCGTATGGCCCGAAACAGAGTTAACGTATCTCTGGCTGCGAACGCTACGAGTGGCGCTGACAAACACTCCGAAGTTTAAATGTACAGATATACCCGATGACGTGCACGGGAGGACGACCGCCGCCGTAGCTCAATTGGTAGTGCATCGGACGCGTTATTCGAAGGTTTAAGGTTCGCTCCCTGCCGGAAGCAAGTTCTCTTTTCGTCCACTTTACTTTCTTCCCATTTATATCATAATAACCATAGGCGTGCGCAGGGCTCTCAATCAAGGGGGGGGGGGACGCGAAAGTTCATCGCAGCACCCCCCCACCCACCCCTACTAAGTCAATGTATGGGGAAGATTGTGCACCCCCCCTCCTTTTAGGTGACTTACACACACACACACACACACACACACACACACACACACACACACACACACACACACACACACACACACACACACGCGCACACACACACACACACACACACACACACACACACACACACACACATGTGTTCCCTATGCCCTTTCTTGTCGCGTGAAGCGTAGACAAAGAATTACAGTACAGGAAGGTGGTTCTCTAAAACCGACAGCGTGTGGTACGCCTGGGAGCCATCACACAATTGTACGTTGCGCAGGAGCCAAAGATGCATTCCTGCCAATGTGTTCATATTTTCGTTACTTTGTTCTGCCTAGCAGAATACCGCTGCTGCCCTCATTTACAAGGAGCGTGTATAGTGTTTCGCAAAGATATAACAATCTCCTTTACGCCTAGAATCTCTCGAGCAATGCATGCCTGCGAGTTTAAACTAGGCGCACAACTTGAACTAAAATAAATGGAAGGCACCGGACAGGCGCTACACCTTTGTTTTGTTTCGAGCTTCTTTCACGTGGACTGGCCAACTTGGCGGCTGTCGCAATGCAGTTGTTTATGATCACCCCGCTCGCCTGTTGTCGTCTAGGCATATTACGGGGCATGGGAGCTAAAACTGCACCGCCGGGCCCGTTGGAGAAACTTGAGAAACAAGTCTAGACGGCGCTTGCTGTGTTGACGTATATAACTCGCTCCTATACGAGCGTTCGTGGAAGCTTCGTTGGGGCAAAGTTTAGTTGGCTAATTGGAAAGTAATGCGCCGTGTTGCTTTAACGAATGCCGAACACTAAATAGAGAACGTCACTCTTTATCTTATTGTCAGTAACATAGCCAGAAATTTTTTTTCGGGGAAAGGGGTTTCAACCATACTTTACGTATGGTCAAGCGTGTGTTTGCATGTGTGCGTGTATATATATGTGTACATGTAAAACGAAAAATTTTAAGCGGGAGGGGGGGGTGAACCCCCCCCCCCCTACCTGGCTACGCCACTGCTTATTGTCGTCACTGAGGTGTTACATTTGACGTTTTGTGAAGTGCTGAAAAGAAACTATAGAACGTTGGAATAAGTAGCGCAATGTTAGTTTGACCTTATGCTTCATTTGTAAGTTTCTCTTACCTCTGTTTACCTACTCCGTAGTATAGGTGCTTAAGCATGTGAACAATGCATCTATAGGTAGCGGCACTGTCCTTAAGAAATCTTCCTTTTAAGAAACGCACTTACCAGCATGACTTCTGTATGGGCCTGCTCAGGAGCAATACAACTGTAGCAATCGAAACTATGACATATTTGCAATGGAAGAAATGTATCACCATAAAATTTGTTGTTGGGCAGGGGCCCACCCTGCCCCCCTCGTCACGCCCACCCTGCCCCTATGCGGGTGGGCGTGACCATAATGACGGCGACAGCTGTGTGCCCGTGGCAATTTCAGTTGGATCATTACTGTGTGCCACTTGAAGGGGTCGTTTCGTCTACTCTGCTATATAGTTTTACACAAGGGACAAAATTTCTGAGGGTCTCTCACACTGCCGCTTAGATGACTAGAAGGCGAAACCCTAGCGCAGATGCGTGAAGTCGGAAACGTCCCGTCAGAATACGACGAGTCGTTGTGCCTCCTTTCGTACTTATCTAACCTCCTCTGGTGTTGCATACTTCTTCGGCGTGCCACAAAATCCACTAGGCTTTAAGTAAATAAATAAATAAATAAATAAATAAATAAATAAATAAATAAATAAATAAATAAATAAATAAATAAATAAATAAATAAATAAATAAATAAATAAATAAATAAATTTCACTGCGCGCCTTTTCCGCGTTACTCCATAGCCGTCAGTAAACCTAGTGACGCGAACGCCGCTTTTTTAATGCTCCCCAATCAGCCGGCGCCGCTCCGCGGAAGCTTTCCGTGGCACCTGCTGCGCGAGGTGGTCCTCTTTTCTTTTTTTCTTTTTTTCATTATTGATTTGATGTAAAATGAGATGTTGGCGGGCAAATGAGGCGCCGGCTACTCCTTAGCTCTTGAGTGGATCGAGCATACAAAACGAGAAATAAACACACAAACAGCAGTACGTGGAAAATGAACACGAGCACACATATGTAAAAACACACACACAAACATATAAAAACAACACTATCGTAACGTAAAATAAAACGTCCGAAAGGTAATTCATAATACCTCTGGTCATGTCTCTGGTCGTCATGGAGCGAATCCGCCTATATATGGGCAACATGCCAGCCAACACGTCTTCCTTGTCTTCCTGTGTATCGCCTCGGTTTCCCGCTTTCGCAAGGACTAGAATTACTGTATATGCTACCTTTAGGTGGCAGAGTTGCGCATTTGTCTTCCAGACGCCGCTAGCAACCATGCGTTACGGACAAGCTGACGCTCGGGCCAATTTTTGTATTTTTCGACGCCGCCGCTCAGCGAACTGGATAAACACTTGTCATCAATAATAAATATTTATCGCCGATATTCGACACACCAGACATGTTAATCGGTGACACGGTAGGCATGTCGCCTGCAAAAACGGAGTGGGACTTCACCGCATAGCTGTGGTTGCTAGCCAGACCTATGCGCAACTCTGCTACCTAAAGGTAGCATATACAGTAACTCTAGCAAGGACGAAGTGAAAGCGCCGCTCGTGGTGAGAGGTCACGTGATATTTATTGGACCGCTTCGCGTCACGGCCGCAGTTTTCGTTCAAGGTGCACGTTCGCATGAGACGCATACCGGTTCGCTTTAACGCACGTACGCAAATATTCGATTGTCCTTTCACAGCGAGGCTGCATATATGGCAAGAGGTGGGATAATGCGGCGGTCTGTTAGTCTGTGAGATTGCAGAAACTATAATGATGAAGCAAATATGCTAGCATATGCTACCTCGAAGGGTCTGCGCGCTTGCGCTAGTTTCTCTTCTGGTTTTGTCAGCATATATAGCTAGGGATGATACTCAGCATGAATTGCTACCTATGAAATCCTTTAGGTGTTCTTAATATCATTTAAGCTAGCATCACCAACCGCAAAGTTTGAAGCGCGCATTTCTTAAACGGGGTGATAGACCAATCGCAAACTACAGCAGAAGACGCTTCGATAGATTCAGCTCGTGATAAGCACCGGGACCACATGTTTCAGCGATTTTTTTAAATGCGAAGCATTTCTTAGCGAACTTCTGCGACTTTGAGCGTATCTATCTATCTATCTATCTATCTATCTATCTATCTATCTATCTATCTATCTATCTATCTATCTATCTATCTATCTATCTATCTATCTATCTATCTATCTATCTATCTATCTATCTATCTATCTATCTATTTAGCCGCCTACGACTTTGTGCTCTCCTGGCCGTTTCATTAATCGGATGTATACCAAAATTAGTGTGTCATAACATGGCCTTATTACGAACAAAAATGGCAGGTCATATCATGAAAATCATGACACGCATATCATGAACAGCATGATTTACATTCCACGACCTTAGGCCCTTGCGGACGTTCCGTTAATTTCATATACACCAAAATTGGTACGGCTTGACAATAATTCATGACGAACATAATGACTGGTCCTAACTTGCAAATCATGACGCGCATGTCATGTGCAGCATGATTTACATGACATGGTCTCTGGGCGCTCGCGGCCGTTTAAATGAAGGGATATATGCGAAAACTGGTATGACGAGACATTTCTGTAAGACGAACGTAAATGAGACATGGTAACATGAAAATCATGACATGCATGTCATGTACGACATGATTTACATGTCATGCTCATAGCGCACTCGTGCCGTTTTGCTTGCTTGATATGCACCAAAATTGGTATTGTGCTATGTGACTGTATGAAAAACATGAATAACAGGTCGTAGCATGAAAACCATGACATCCATGACATGCATGTCATGATTTACATGCCTCGCTCATGGTGCATTTACGGCCGTTTCGCTTGCATGATATACACCAAAATTAGTATTGCGCGACACGACCGTATGACGAACGTAAGTGAGAGGTGGTAACAGGAAAATCATGACATGCAAGTCATGTACAACCTGATTTACATGCCACGCTCATGGTGCGCTAGCGGCCTTTTCAGTAGATTGATATACACCAAAATTGGTATTGCGCAAGGTGACTGTATGAAGAACATGAATAACGGTTGGTAAGATGAAATGCCACGCTCATGATGCATTCGCGGCCGCTTCGCTAGCTTGATGTACACCAAAATTGGTATTGCGCGCAGCGACTGTGCGACGAACGTAAATGAGGCATGGTAACATGAAAATCATGACATGCATGACATGTACGACATGATTTACATGTCATGCTCATGGCACACTCGTGCCGTTTCGCTTGCTTGATATGCACCAAAATTGGTATTGTGCTATGTGACTGTATGAAAAACATGAATAACAGGTCGTAGCATGAAAACCATGACATCCATGACATGTATGTCATGATTTACATGCCACGCTCATGGTGCATTTGCGGCCGTTTCGCTTGCATGATATACACCAAAATTAGTATTGCGCGACACGACCGTATGACGAACGTAAGTGAGAGGTGGTAACAGGAAAATCATGACATGCAAGTCATGTACAACCTGATTTACATGCCACGCTCATGGTGCGCTAGCGGCCTTTTCAGTAGATTGATATACACCAAAATTGGTATTGCGCAAGGTGACTGTATGAAGAACATGAATAACGGTTGGTAAGATGAAATGCCACGCTCATGATGCATTCGCGGCCGCTTCGCTAGCTTGATGTACACCAAAATTGGTATTGCGCGCAGCGACTGTGCGACGAACGTAAATGAGGCATGGTAACATGAAAATCATGACATGCATGACATGTACGACATGATTTACATGTCATGCTCATGGCACACTCGTGCCGTTTCGCTTGCTTGATATGCACCAAAATTTGTATTGTGCTATACGACTGTATGAAGAACATGAATAACAGGTGCTGGCATGAAAACCATGACATCTATGACATGTATGTCATGATTTACATGCCTCGCTCATGGTGCACTTGCGGCCGTTTCGCTTGCATGATATATACCAAAATTGGTATTGCGCGACACGACCGTATGACGAACGTAAGTGAGAGGTGGTAACACGAAAATCATGACATGCAAGTCATGTACAACCTGATTTACATGCCACGCTCATGGTGCGCTAGCGGCCTTTTCAGTATATTGATATACACCAAAATTTGTATTGCGCGAAGTGACTGTATGAAGAACATGAATAACAGTTGGTAAGATGAAAACCATGACATGCATGTCATGTATGTCATGGTTTACATGCCACGCTCATGATGTATTCGCGGCCGCTACGCTAGCTTGATGTACACCAAAATTGGTATTGCGCGCAGCGACTGTATGACGAACGTAAATGAGACATGGTAACATGAAAATCATGACATGCATGACATGTAGGACATGATTCACATGTCATGGTCATGGCGCATTCGTGGCCGTTTCGCTTGCATGATATACACCAAAATTGGTATTGCGCGACGCGACTGCATAACGAACGTAAATTAGAGGTGGTAACATGGAAACATGACATGCAGGTCATGTACGACATGATTTGCAAGCCACACTCTTGATACATTCGCGGCCGTTTTCCTAGCTTGATATATACCAACATTGGTATTGCGTGACGCGACTGTATGACGAACATGAATAACAGGTGGTAACATGAAAAACGTGACATGATGTCACGTATGTCATGATTTACATGCCGCGCCCATGGTGCATTCGCGGCCGTTTCGCTAGCTTGATATACACCAAAACTGGTATTGCGCGAAGCGACTGTATGACGAACGTAAATGAAAGGGGTTAACATGAAAATCATGACATGCATGTCATGTATGGCATTATTTACATGCTATACTCGTGGTGCACTCGCGGCCATTTCGCTCGTTTGATATACACCAAAATTGATATTGCGCGATGTGACTGTATGACGAACATAAATGAGAGGTCTTAACATGCGAATCATGTTATGCATGTCATGTACGGTATGATTTACATGCCACTGTCATGGTGTGCTTCCGGCTGTTTTGTTAACTGGATATATACAAAAATTGGTATGGCAAAACACGAGTGCGTGATGAACATAAGCGACAGGTCATGCATTTATATACCAGAATATGCGTTTCATTGGCATGGTGTATACTAGATTGTGCATGCATGCGTGCATGGCAAACATGCGATATATGGTGGACTAGATGCCATGGCATGAATGATTTCATTTGGCTCAAAGACAAAGAAGGCGATGTATGCAGCTCTTTGCTGGCTGCTTCGCATTACATCGATTTCCACAGTGCGTGGAATCTGCCGAATTTTTTTTTGTTGTTGTTGTTAAAGTGCAGTGCAGCGAACAGAACGACGTCGTACAAACTAGCCCAAATCGAAGCGCTATTGAACGCGAACTGTGCTACTGGATTTCCCGCTTTGCTTTGAGGGCAAAGCGCTTTGGCTATAAATGCATGCGCACCCAAGACACATCAGTGATGTGCGTCATGCGTTCACATACCTAATGGGGTTTATAAATACAAATGGATGTCGCTACATCATGACATCTGCTCGCACTGAGGTGCTTAGCGACATCTAGTGGACTCCGCCGCGTGGTGTACTCGGCATTTAACTCTCTCTGCGATTACTGCGAATCGCGGTATGTTTCGCCATTAACAAACCCTCGATCGGAAAAGCTAAGTAAACAAACAATCGATTTTAACTCGCTCTTTGCACTGAACTAGTGCACGTATCAGAAGCAGTTAGCAGCGCTTAGATAAATTATCCAAGCTCTACCCAGTGGAACATTTATCAAGATAGATAGATAGATAGATAGATAGATAGATAGATAGATAGATAGATAGATAGATAGATAGATAGATAGATAGATAGATAGATAGATAGATAGATAGATAGATAGATAGATAGATAGATAGATAGATAGATAGATAGATAGATAGATAGATAGATAGATAGATAGATAGATAGATAGATAGATAGATAGATAGATAGATAGATAGATAGATAGATAGATAGATAGATAGATTATAAAGAGGTTTATTAGCGGCGACGATACTCAACAGCGACAGTCAAGGCGGGGCCGACTCTCAGCGCGAGTTGCGTTTTCTTCGAAAAGAGCCGAACAGGGCGACCCACTAGAAGGTGTTCGAGAGGACGACCCATTACCAAGTTCGATCGCTTCGCTACAATTACCCCGGGTACCAAAAGGGAGCCACCTGGCGACCTAGCAACTTGTCACTACGAGGGGGTCGTGGTAGGGCTTCAGGCGCTCCACGTTGACAACGTCGCGCCCTCGACAGCGCATGTCCGAAGATGGTTCTATGGGTTCGATCAGGTAGTTGACCGGGGATGTGCGTTCGACGATACGGTAGGGGCCTGCGTATTTGGGCAGCAGTTTGGAAGAGAGGCCAGTTGCAGTGGTAGGGACAGAGAGCCAAACGAGCGCTCCAGGGAGGAACGGGGACGTAGAAGTGGTGGTGTCACCGCGAATGCTCTTCTGCCGCTCTTGGTTATGCGTAGTGAAGGTCTTGGAGAGCTCACGACACTCCTCAGCAAGTCTGGCTGTGGCAGAAATAGGCGCACATTCAGAGCTATCGGGCTTGTAGGGAAGGATTGTGTCGATTGTGTGCGATGGGTGCCTGCCATACAATAAGAAAAAGGGTGAGAAACCAGTAGTGCTCTGAGGGGCGGTATTGTAGGCGTACGTAACGAAGGGCAGAATGGCATCCCAATTTGTGTGGTCGGCGGCGACGTACATCGAGAGCATGTCGCCGAGCGTGCGGTTAAAGCGTTCGGTGAGCCCATTCGTCTGCGGATGGTAAGCAGTAGTTTTGCGGTGAACAACGTTGCACTCTTTGAGAATGGCTTCGACGACTTCCGACAAGAAGACACGGCCTCGATCACTGAGCAGCTCCTGGGGTGGACCGTGACGCAGCATGAATCGATGGAGCAAGAAGGAGGCCACATCGCGCGCTGTAGCCGCAGGGAGGGCGGCAGTTTCAGCGTATCGCGTGAGGTAGTCTACAGCGACGAAGGCCCAGCGGTTACCAGCGGACGTCAGAGGAAGTGGCCCGTACAAATCGATGCCAACGCGCCCAAACGGCCGGTCAGGGCAAGGTAGAGGTTGCAGACCTGCCGGCGACAGGTGCGTTGAAGTTTTGCGGCGCTGACAATCGATGCAGGAGCGAACAAACTTCTGCACGTAGCGGTACATTCCTCGCCAAAAGTACCGTTGGCGAATGCGGTGATAGGTTTTCGATACCCCAGAGTGTGCACACTGCGGGTCAGAGTGGAACGACTCGCATATGTGAGAACGCAGACTGCGGGGTATTACAAGTAGCCACTGGCGACCGTCGCCGTCGTAATTGCGTCGGTGGAGGAGGTCGTCGCGAACGGCGAAATGGTGGGCTTGACGACGCAATGCGCGAGAGGATGGTGTGGCCGATGGATCGGTCAGCAAGTCTAGCAGTGAGGCAATCCATTGATCCTTGCGCTGTTCGGTAGCGATGGTGTGAACGTCGATTGAAGCTACAGCTATGTGAGACACTGAGCTGTGGGCATTGTCGTCAGGCAAGGGAGAGCGGGACAGGGCGTCGGCGTCAGCATGCTGGCGTCCGTTGCGGTACAGCACACGGATGTCGTAGTCTTGCAGGCGAAGTGCCCACCGGGCGAGACGGCCTGAGGGATCCTTCAAGGACGACAACCAGCACAGTGCATGATGGTCCGTGACGACATCAAATGGGCGACCATACAAATATGGTCGGAACTTCGTAAGGGCCCAAATGATTGCCAGGCATTCTTTCTCCGTACTCAGCTTTAGTAAGCGTACGACTTGCATATGCCACGACGTATTCCGGGAACCCAGGTTTGCGCTGCGCAAGGACAGTGCCGAGGCCAACACCGCTGGCGTCCGTGTGTACCTCTGTAGGGGCCGTAGGGTCGTAGTGGCGTAGTATTGGAGGAGACGTCAACAAACTACGGAGCTTTGCGAAAGCGTCATCGTACTCTGACGACCACGAATTGAGGGGCCCGTTGCTGCCAAGGAGCTTCGTCAGCGGCGATATAATAGTCGCGAAGTTGCGGATGAAGCGCCGAAAGTAGGAGCATAGTCCTACGAAACTGCGCAGTTCTTTGACCGACGTAGGTTTGGGGAACTCTGACACGGCCCGAAGCTTGGCTGGATCGGGGAGAATTCCGTCCTTGGACACGACGTAGCCCAGTATTGTCAGCTGCCGTGCTGCAAATCGGCACTTTTTTAGGTTCAGTTGTAGCCCGGCGTCGCTCAAACGCGTCAACACATGCCGTAGGCGTTGAAGATGCGTGGAGAAGTCCGGGGCGAAAACTACCACGTCGTCGAGGTAACACAGGCACGTGTGCCATTTCAAGTTGCGCAGAACGGTATCCACCATGCGCTCAAAGGTCGCGGGCGCATTACACAGCCCAAACGGCATGACGTTAAATTCGTACAAGCCATCCGGCGTGACAAAGGCTGTCTTCGGTCGAGCGTCATCACCCATGGGGACTTGCCAGTACCCTGAGCGCAAATCAAGCGATGAAAAGAATTCTGCTCCTTGCAGGCTGTCAATGGCGTCGTCTATTCGAGGTAGGGGATAAACGTCCTTACGGGTGATCTTATTTAGTCGTCGGTAGTCCACACAGAACCGCACAGAGCCGTCCTTCTTCGCAACAAGAACGACAGGAGACGCCCACGGACTGTTTGAGGGTCGAATAACGTCGCGGCGAAGCATGTCGTCGACTTGCTCGTTAATTACACGACGCTCTGCTGGAGATACGCGATATGGACGTTGCCGCAGTGGTGGTTGAGCGCCAGTGTCGATGCAATGGGTGACAGCAGACGTGCGGCCGAGAGGAGTTTGCGCGACATCGAACGAAGAACGAAATTCTTCCAACAGGCATAGAAGCTGGGAACGCTCGACCGACGTAAGGTTGTCAGCAATCGAGGAACGAAATACATCAGCGGATGACGAATCAGATGTGGAAACAGCACTGAGCGTACGGGAACTGGCGCAGTGCGTGTCACCCGGTGCGTCCATAAGTTGTGCGTCTTCGAGGGGTTCCGCTCTGCCGAGACATTCCCCTCGCACCAACGTAACCATGAACGGGGATGGGTTGGTCACAAAAATATCCGTGTCGCCCTGAGTGATTTCCACGGTCGCAAATGGCACCAGCAATCCTTTCCTAGTGAAAACGCGGTCACATGGAGAAAGAAGTGCAACGGCGTCGCAGAGACCGGTGCAATAGACTGACACGGCCATTGACGAATTCGCAGGAACTGTGATGTCGTCTTTGACGAATACCTTGGTCGCAGCCGATAAACTGTCTGCCGGCGTCAAATGTGAGAATGGTGAGAGCTCTAATTCGGCTGGTGCGCAATGAATGACGGCGTCGTGGCGGGCGAGAAAATCCCATCCCAGGATGACGTCGTGAGAGCATGAAGAAATTATGATGAATTCGACGGCGTACAAAGCGTCCTGAATGATGACACGGGCTGTGCATACCGCCGTCGGGTGAATACTTTGGGCGCTGGCTGTACGGAGGGAGAGCCCGGAAAGCGGCGTCGTCACTTTTCGTAGCAGGCGGCTTAGTTTAGCGTCCATAACGGATACGGCGGCTCCAGTATCGATAAGGGCACATGCGCGAACACCGTCTACAAAAACGTCTATCACGTTCGATGGTCTTCGCTGAGGGTTTTCGCAGTTCGATAGCGTCGCAGCCCTTGCCTCGTGGACTGCGACGACTAGTTTTCCTGGTCGCGTGGGACCGGACGTGGCCGCATCGGTGACAGCGAGCGGCGTCGTGGTGACGGTGAACGGCGGGTAGATGCAGCTGGGCGAGACGGTGGCGACGGAGGCGTAGGTGGGTCGTAATACGGCCGGTTCGACTGGATGGTGGCAGGCGACACGTCTCTAGGCGGCTGCACGCGATTGCAATAGCGCGCCACGTGGCCGGCGTAACCGCATGCGAAGCATATGGGGCGGTTGTCAGGTGTGCGCCATCGGTTCGCTGGGGCAGGGCCCGCCCATGGTGCAGGACGGGATTGACGGGGCGGCAACTGATAGGACTGCATGGTGGGCTGCAGTCGTGGTCTGTGCGTGACATCGGCGTAGGCTACCGGTACATCAGCTTCGAAAGAGTGAGGTCGAGTGGAGGCTTCGGCGTAAATGTGTGGGGCAGCCGTAGCGATTGATGGGGGCGGTCTTGCGACAACTTGGGCGTAACTCAAAGGTGCAGGAGCCGGATGGTGCTGGTGGTACTCGGGCATGACCTCCGCGATTTCCTGCTCAATTGCTCGACGGAGGGGAGGCAGAAGGGTGGTCGACGGCTGTTGAGCGTACCGAGGGCGAGCAAAGTCCAGCAGAGAGAACTGGCGCGCGATTTCCTCGCGCACGAATTAGGTCTTGATCTCTGCGAGCAACGCGGAGTGGTCGCGTACGGTCGACAAGCAAGCAAGCTCGGCGTCGCGTGATGGAGAGCGACGGGTCATCGATCGCTGCCGGCGCAGCTCCTCATAGCTTTGGCAGAGCGTTATGACCTCAGCCACTGTGCTGGGGTTCTTGGCGAGCAGCATAGTGAAGGCGTCGTCGTCGATGCCTTTCATGATGTGCCTGATCTTGTCAGAATCGGACATGGTGATAGATAGATAGATAGATAGATAGATAGATAGATAGATAGATAGATAGATAGATAGATAGATAGATAGATAGATAGATAGATAGATAGATAGATAGATAGATAGATAGATAGATAGATAGATAGATAGATAGATAGATAGATAGATAGATAGATAGATAGAAAAAAAAATTGGGGGACGCTTAAGCTTCGCCTTTAAGAGCTGAACGCGATAGCGATATTCTGTTCCTACTGCGCAGTTCGAACACTACGAGGGTTTAACAGAATGCGCCCACTAAGGCGTGTGCCTTATGTAATGGGTAGCATGCCTTAAACCAGGAGCAATTATGCGCGAGAAACTTCTTCGAAGTTGCGATGCACCCACTACGTGGTCTTAAGGGAATACGCGCAGTAATGTGTGTGCCTTTTGTAATGGGTGGCTGTCTTTAAATCACCAAGTCGTTATGATATTGGCATGGTGTGACGCCCTATGGCAATGTACACTTGTACCACGCAATACTACTGCGATATTACATCTCGTACTGTGACACCTGTATACAGGACGCGTATTTTTGGGAAGCATGAAAGTTACTTTCAGTGCAGCTCCAAGCAGAGGCGTGGCTGTGTGGTAGAACACCTGCTTGCCACGCAGACGGCCTGGGTTCGATTCCCATTCGGACCCAACATTTTTATTATTTATTTTATTTGCAGCTTTTTCGATTTTTCTGTCACGGACATGATGATGATTTTTCGCTCACAACCAACGGCCCCGACGCCGACAGCGCAATTTCTGCGATACGAGCTCTTTAACGCTATCGCGTTAACAATCTGTAATGGCAACCACGGAGACGTTAGCCTTGTTTATCGTCTGGCTTGCTACTCCCGGTATCGGGTGATAGCTATATTGTATATACAGTGATCACATATACACACAAATTATACGTACAGTCGCACACACATACAAATATATACACAAAAGACAATTCATAATGTATCGTTCACATGTGTACTCCCTAAGAACACCAACAGCGCTTTCGTGTTGCGTATCGCACGGGCTATGTTTTGACACGGACCGAGAGGGTGTCGCCGTTCCACGCTAAAGCCGCGTTGTTTATCATCATCATCATCATCATCATCATCATCATCAGCCTGTCTACGCCCACTGCAGGGCAAAGGCCTCTCCCATGTTCCGCCAATCAACCCGGTCCTGTGCTTTCTGTTGCCACGTTATACCTACAAACTTCTTAATCTCATCTACCCACCTAATTTTCTGTCTTCCCCTCACGCGTTTGCCCTCTCTTGGAATCCAGTCAGTTACCCTTAATGACCACCGGTTATCCTGCCGACGTGCTACGTGCCCGGCCCATATCCATTTCTTCTTCTTAATTTCAACTATGATATCCTTAACCCCCGTTTGTTCCCTGACCCACTCTGCTCTCTTCCTGTCTCTTAAGGTTACACCTATCATTTTCCTTTCCATCGCTCGCTGCGTCGTCCTCAATTTAAGTTGAACCCTCTTTGTAAGTCTCCAGGTGTCTGCTCCGTAGGTAAGTACCGGTGAGATGCAGCTGTTATATACCTTCCTCTTGAGAGATAGTGGTAGACTACCATTCATGATTTGATAATGCTTGCCGAATGAGCCCCATCCCATCCTTATTCTTCTGGTTATTTCACTTTCATGGTTCGGCTCCGCGGTTACTACCTGTCCTAAGTAGACGTACTCCTTTACAACTTCCAGTGTCTCGCCACCTATCGCAAAGCGCTGTTCTCTGCCAAGATTGTTCCACATTACTTTAGTTTTATGCATATTAATTTTCAGACCTACTCTTCTACTTTCCGTATCCAGTTCAGTAATCATGAGCTGTAATTCGTCTCCCGCGTTACTCATCAATGCAATGTCATCAGCGAATCGCAGGTTACTGAGCTACTCTCCATTAACTCTTATCCCTAATTCTTCCCAATCTAGGGCCCTGAAAACCTCCTGTAAACACGCGGTGAATAACATTGGAGAGATCGTGTCTCCCTGCCGTACGCCCTTCTTTATTGAGATTCTGTCGCTTTCTTTATGAAGGACTATAGTGGCTGTGGATGCGCTGTAGATTTCTTCCATTATGTTTATATAGGCTTCGTCGATGCCCTGATTCCGCAGTGTTTGCATGAGTGCTGATGTCTCCACCGAATCAAATGCCTTCTCGTAATCTATGAAGGCTATGTATAGGGGTTGGTTGTATTCCGCGCATTTCTCTATCACCTGATTGATAGTATGAATATGGTCTATTGTTGAGAAGCCTGTACGAAATCCTGCCTGGTCCCTTGGTTGATTAAACTCTAATGGCGTATTAATTGTGTTAGCAATTACTTTTGTGAATAGCTTGTAGACAACGGACAGTAAGCTGATGGGCCTGTAATTTTTCAGGTCCTTGACGTCCCCTTTCTTATGGACCAAGATGATGTTGGTATCCTTCCAAGATTCTGGTATCCTCCCTGTCGAGAGACACTTCGTATACAGGGTGGCCAGTTTCTCTAACATCTCTCCACCGTCTTTTAACAGGTCTGATGTTACCTGATCCTCACCAGCGGCTTTGCCTCTTTGCATTCCCTTTAGGGCTTTCTTTACTTCTCCTGTTAATACTGGTGGGATGTCAGATTCCTCTGGGATATTACTGCTTCTTGCGTTATCATCCTGACTGTCTCGGCTGCTGTACAGATCTCTGTAAAACTCTCCCGCTACCTCAACTATTCTATCCATATTGGTTGTGACCTTTCCATCCTTGTCCCTTAATGCATACATCTGATTTTTGCCTATGCACAGTTTTGTCTTCGTAGCTTTGAGGCTTCTTCCGTTCTTTAGAGCATGTTCAATTCTCTCCATATTATACTTTCTTATGTCGGCTACTTTACGCCTATTGATCAACTTTGAAAGCTCCGCCAGCGTTGTTTATGCGTTGGAAAAACTGTCAAGTGACCACGAACAAAGCGTCACGCACGATTCATCGTTAAGCGCTCGCTTCCACGGTCGCGAAAGATTCAGTGGCAGCGCGCGTAGCGGCTTTCGCTATAGAAATCGCCCACGTATTATGAGATAACCGTATACGCCTGCGCTTTGTAACAAGCTTTCGAAATTAGTAGTTCGAAAATACTTTCTGTCACCTAACGGCCAGCGCTTTGCATCAGCACAGCGTCCCAATACTGCGACTCCGCGGGTTCACAACCGCATAGGCTTGCGCAGGGTCTTCCATTACCCCCCCCCCCCCCTTCTTTCCTGCGAAGTTTCACCGCGCCTTGGCACACGTACACCTATGCCCAACCGCATCGGAACAACGATCAAAGAGCCAATCGACTCACCAAGACTGTTAACGAGGGAAATCGTCGTGCAAACCTTGTGCATTATCCTTATCTTTATGTTATCTTTTATCCTTATGTCTTAGGATATCTGGAATATTATAAGAATAGTGTATATCCACTGCAGTACGCAGAAACGTTTCGAAAGTGTCAAAACAAAACAATCTTTTCTATGCGAAATTGACCTACAGAGAGAATTCTCCGTAGCAGCCGATCGTTCATAACACGTAGATAAATTAATTCACAGGCTTGGGCTGGAAGTGGCGTATGCAAATAGCTTTATGAACTGGATACGCCGCTTCAATTCATCGGGGCGCGGTTTTCCGACGAAATCAGAACGTTTCTCACGTTTTTTTCTGAGTGCTCTAAGTACGCTAACGAAAACAGAACGTTAGCGGAAAAAAAAAAACGAGCAAGTTTGAGCGAGAGCCCCTTTAAATCCGAAAATACCTTGGTGCGTTGTCAGTAAGTCTTCTCCAGCAAAAGGCAAACATCTTGAGAGACCTTTAATTTGGCACAGGGGGCAAGTGTTCGAGATACGCGACCACGTGCAGTTAAGTATGGAGTGACGCGTTATAATATGAACTGTGAATTCAGCTTGCACAGAAGTACATATTAACGCGATAGCGTTAAAGAGCTCGTTTCGCAGAAATTGCGGTGTCGGCGTCGTTGGTTGTGAGCGAAAAATCATCATCTTGTCCGTGACCGAAAAATCTAGAAAGATGCAAACAAAATAAAAAATCACACCATCTCGTCTAAAGGGGACCATAAGGCGACGCGAAGCAGCGTTTCGGCATGTCGAGCCCGCGTTTCAGAGGGGAAGTGGAGAGGGGGAGGACAGAGGGAAGGGGAAGTGGAAAGCGAGAAAGTGGGAGAGGGTTCGCGCATACGTAGTAGGGGCGGTCACGCCGCACACCACCACCGGCTTGAACTCCGTCATAAGATGCTTCGCATCTAATAATAAACATGCTGGGTTCTAGTGAGAATCGAACCCAGGCCATCTGCGTGGCAAGCAGGTGTTCCACCACAGAGCCACGATATTGCTTGAAACTGCTTCGGAAAAAAAAACGAGGGAAAGGTTGGGTAGCTTCTACGTTCCAACCGAGAGCATATGAACGCAACATTATTGTAACATGGTTTATTGCTTAAGAATAAGCCTACATAATGGCTACAAGGAAAAGGTAGTCGGCTACCAAATCACACCGTTAGAGTCCCATAAATACCGCGTATTCTAAACAGGTTAAAAGACGTCTTTTTTAAACATGAAAGTGTTTTATGCCGGGATCCACCAAGGCTTCATTGACATCGTTTCCATCACGGAAGTTTCTTGTTTGCTGACGTTTAGTAGAATGAGAGGAGGAGAGAGGGAATGCGCGCATGTCACTTCTTCATGCATACATAGACTGAGGAAGCTGTAAATGACGAGGCGTCCTCTTTTGCTCCACTAATGTGTCGCATGCGGAGACGACAGCAACTCAACGCTTCAACTCGCACACACTCCCACACGCCGCTGTCTGTAAGTACCAGGCGGACGCATGCCAGCGCCAGCGTACGTTGCATACACAAGCGCACGCACGGGCGCACTGTGACCGATCGGCGCCGCATAGTGGGCGACCGCTCGGCCGTGACAAAACAAACTCACGCGTTCGTTAGGCTTACCCTTTCTCCGCTCTCGGCCATGGCCAGCCAGAGAGCCTGCGTGCCTGCCTACGGGCCTCCATCATTAAGCATTTCCTCCTTCGAGTTTATTCGGCAGCGACGTGTTCATGCGCCGCGGCGCGCTGTTGTATACAAGCACGCGTGCTGCGTAGTTTCATCGCCCTGTTGTTGCTGTCGGAACTAAGCCGATGGCTTTTTCCGGTTGCCAAGGCCTTGATTAATGCGAAAGTTCACACGTCGATGCCGAGCACTGACGTATGACAAAAATGTCCCGCTTGAGTTTGTCCGTCGCAAACAACAGCGGCCGGCAACAGAAGGTAAGGGTAAACACGTATAAGCGTACTACCGTATTTTTTTTTTTTGTGCTGTTTGTGCGATGGCTTGATTGAGAACGTCTGTTAGTGCTTTTCTTTCCCCTCACAATTTAATCATCGAAGCTTTCGGGTGATGATGACCTTGTTCTTGCTATTTTTCTCATTTCTTCGCTATTTGCTGCTTAACTCATAACACTATATGAACTGCATCGCTACCACTAAGCGAATACGGATGGGATTGCATACTTCGAAGATATATATTGGGTAATGGGCCAAATACTTATGAAAGCTGGATACCTTCCTCAGCGTTCGTTACATATTTCACGCATCCACTGCAAGTCCCGGTGGACATGTCAGTCCTATTTATTTCACTTGACTTAAGGGTCACCGTGTGGGACTGTTTTGCATAAGAACTGACTCCGTGTTTCCGTGTGCCTAATGCAGTTTCTTCATTCAAGTGGTCCTCGATTCGATCATGTGGAAATGAGTGATCGGTCTTTGGTTACTGCTTTCCAACTAGGGCTGCAAAAATAGCGCCTTTTCCCCTCCTCCTCCCGCAGGAGCACACACTTCATAATAATATAGGGAGTGATTCACTCTTCCAGCGCATACAGCCAGCAAAAGCATAACCTTCAAGATTTGTTTCTGTCGCTCGCCTTGACCCATCGCCATGGCTTTAATTTGAACGCCACGTGGCTGTTACACTGCACCAGAACGGGAACCAATAACATTAATATAAGACCGGGACAGGAAAGAGCACTTTTTACCAAGAGGGCACCGAAGAATCGCGTTTGCGCACTGCAAGCAGACGATATTTCGTAAGTGCGGGCCCGTCCTAACAGACAATCGAACAAGCGGTATTACGCACAGCGCTACGAATAGCCCCACGTCTATCACTCTCGTGTTCATCCTCGACGTAACGTCGTTCCTATGCCGGTCTTATTTCACACTGTTTTCTCATTGCATTGCTTCATAACGAGTGTAATGCAATTGGCTCGAAACGTAGCGCTATAAAAAGTGCACCCTGGAATCGGGAATCCTGGAATAATCTTCGAATGCCGTCATAGGGAGATGGAACGACCCGCACACACTGGTTAGAGGGAATCAGTGTCTAGGAGCTACCAAATCGTCTTTCGTAAGACTCCGCAATCACGACGTCATCTCGAAGAAAGTACTCATTCTACCTTCCTCTTGAAGCCTCACGCGCGCAACCTCGCGACCACTACTGCCGAAGTGTCGCGCGCTCTCGAAGTAGCGAGGCTATTCGTGCGGTTCTGACGCCGACTCAGCGGAGCGGAGCTCACAGGTAAGCGAGGACAGAGTTTGGTTGGTGGCCCAATCAGCGATTCCTCGCTCGCTGCGTTCGCGGGCCGCGCCGCGCGAGAGCCGACCGCGATGCCACGCTGTCTAACGAAGCGTGGGCGAAGGTGCACGCGCCAACTTCGCGTGCATCGCATACACTGCACGGAAAGGTTTCGTGCAGCGCTGTCAAAGCCATCACGAGCTCGCGAGAAGTCTACACTCCAGGGGCGTAGCCAGAAATTTTTTTCGGGGGGGGTTCAACCATACATTATGTATGTTCGTGCGTGCGTTTGTATGTGTGCGTGCCTATATACGCAAGCAAAACTGAAAAATTTCGGGGGGGGTTTGAACCCCCCCAACCCCCCCCTTGGCTACGCCCCTGCTACACTCCTTCTGAATCCTCGTAAAACATCAGTAAAATTGGATATAAGCCCTTTAAGTGAGTATTTACACTGTATTTGCAAAATTCTTGTTATTTTAGTGGCACGAACACCGAGTGACAATCTTTTTTCTCTTCAAAGCAGCCCCGGTCGAGCACTTACTTGCGATTTTCCGAATATTCAGTGAAAGTCTTCTAAAAAATAAAACAGGTAGGAAATCGATAGTTCTGCTTCAAGTTAAGAGATATTGGATACGTGTGATATTGGAGCATACGTTTACTTAAGATATGGGCCAATTAACTGCCGTGGTAATTAATGAAAAATAATTGAATGAATTCATTGAAAGAGCAAGCGATTTTCTTGTGAGCGGCTGGGGTCGATGGTGCACCTGGTAGAACAGATCTCAACAACGCGCTTCCTTGCGCGTGGCCTCTGAGACGTGCATCGGCAGCGCGACTAAACACATATACTTTACCGAAGGAACACAACCGGGGCACACGAACGCCAACGTACGAGTGGCACTATTATCATCACACTCGTGTATGTGCGCTGTTTTATGATGAAGTTCGACCAACTCGCCCAAATAGCTACCTTGCTGGCACTATTAGACACCTAAGTCAAGGGTTAGGGTCTCCTCGAATTTTCACTTTACATCACGGCACTGATCGAAACTACGGACATTAGAAAAAGAAAGGAAGAAAGCGTAGACTCGGACTCAGCCAAATTCCACAACTGAGAAGCCTGCGAGTTCACAAATCTTACTGACAAAAAAAAAAAAAAAAGTGGAGGGTTATGTGAGTGTGGAGGGGACAAAGCTCCCTGCGTAAATTGTTCAACAATACACAAGCATTCCTTGGGATGAGTTCCATGACACTCTGAAGAGTTTTCAGTTGGCCCACGATGAAACACGTGGTATTAAAGGGACGGAACAGAGCTACATCAGGCGCATACTCGAACAGATCACGCATTAAAATGCTGCAAAGCATCAAAGTGACCTTAAATCACTTTATAATAAGTGTTGTATGAATATATGCCCCCAGCGACAGCTCTCCTTGCACACCTGGAAGAATTCTCGAAGGCTATGCTTTTGCTGATGCCATGCGCCGGAAGTGATTTTACACCCGGAAAGACGTCATACCTCCGTTCCCTAGAATGTTCCTTTACTCTACGTCTCACCTTGACTTGAAAATGTCGATGGCAGCGCGAACCCTCGGTAGATGTTGCCATTGCGCTTAGTCGGCGCACCGCGGCCGTTCTGGAGAAATGTAGCCCTGTGTTCAGACGAGAGTAGGTGCTGTGCTCAACGTTGGGGGAGATGATCGTTTCAGAACACGGACATCGATGCCACGTATTGAACATAATATGAGGCTTTTACCGGAGCCGGTATCGTTTATTATTTTTTTACTCAGAAGGTGTACGTGTCGCGTCATCGTGACGTAGAAGGTGGTCATGTGGGAGCAGGACATCGCGACGTTTTGATGCTCACTCGGAATCACTCGAATATACGGGGCGCTGCTATCTCATTGCGTGAGGTGATGTAGAAGCATGAAAGACGAGCGAGCCGGAGCGAGTGCCGACACGTCCCGACCATCTGCTTCAACGTGATCCCCTTTTACGTCATTACTCTGCGACACAACTCCTCCTTGGAAACGAAACAAGAGCTGGTTTGTGTAAAAGCCAACGTAGGCAATTATTGCGCGTGCTCTGATGCTTGACGGTGTGTCTTTCTGTGGTTTACGAAGTCCAGGAAATTAAAAAAAGAAAAATTAAATGCAAGATAGTATCAAAATACATACATGCACACATACATACATACATACATACATGCACACATACATACATACATACATACATACATACATACATACATACATACATACATACATACATACATACATACATACATACATACATACATACATACATACATACATACATACATACATACATACATACATACATACACGCCCCGCCATGGTGGTCTAGTGGTTATGGCGCTCGACTGCTGACCCGAAGGTCGCGGGATCGAATCCCGGCCGCGGTGGCTGCATTTTCGATGGAGGCGAAAATGTTTGAGGCCCGTGTACTTAGATTTAGGTGCACGTTAAAGAACCCCAGGTGGTCGAAATTTCCGGAGCCCTCCACTACGGCGTCGCTCATAATCATATCGTGGTTTTGGGACGTTAAACCCCAGATATTATTATTACATACATACATACATACATACATACATACATACATACATACATACATACATACATACATACATACATACATACATACATACATACACACGCATTTGCGTTGGTGTATTTATTTACTTATTTACCACATTTCTGATGGCTTCAAAACGATGTCATAAGCAGATGTTGGAAATATATAGAAATAAGCACACTGTAATATTATACAACAAATGGCGTACACCATAAAAGACAAAAAAAAAAGCCGACTGCATAAAAAACCGGCTCCTTCAGCGAAAGTCACTAACCACGTACGGATAAGGCCCAAGATGCAACTCCACTCCACGAGATAGGGTCAAAGTGGCCGGCTGTTTAACAAATATTACTTGCAGTAAGCATACTCAAGCATCCCGCTGCTTGCTCGAGGTACAAAGGTTCGATGCCTTGACTCTCAACTTTGAAATGCGTGTAAAACACGGGTCTACCACCCGTGCGCAGACACTAGTTAGGCGCGAAGACATTCCCAGGAGTGTCAACGGTTTCTGCGCGCTCTCTCTGCAACTATGTAAGGAAGGTAACACATGTCATATATAGAGTACCGATCTCTTTGTAACGTCGAATCGTGTCAGTGTTGATTATGACGAACTGGCTGAGCCACTGCGTTGAAGCGCGCCTCGCTGCTCTATATACACCGTGCAGTTTGATAATGAAGGAGCGCCACGCGTACGATCTGCATAATTGCGATACTCCGAAGCCCTTTTGAGCATTTCAGTATAAAGCAGTGCCACCGCACACGAGCGCGATCCCGACTGCGCCGTTTCAAGCACGCCCGCCGAATCGGTAGAGTTGCATCCAACTAAACGCGCGCGGCATATACCACGCGGGCATCGGGGAGGCTTTGTGCCCCACGTCTCTCGACGGCGAACTTGTGCACGTTCCGCGCAATCACCGCACACCGACTCATTATGCAAATTGATGGCACCTGCAAATGAAGCGCGCACCTAAGGAGGAGGAGACGGAGGCTGTCGGCGTCAACCGGGTTGCCTGCCTCGATCCCCGTCCTCTTCCTCTGCATCCCTCGCGCTCGCGCGCTCCTTGAGATTTGAGCGGCGGAACCCGCGGCGGACGTGACTGTGGCGTGGCCACTCTTCCAGGCTGCTGATTTCGACACCCGTGCCCCGTAGCCCCTTGAATTCCGGCTAAGAATAAACTTTGGCAATCTTGCCGCCATGTTATATGCGAAGCCTGCCAACGGCACGGGACGCCCCATGTCATCTCGTGAGGCTCGCTGTAAGAACAATGCGTGGGCTCCAGGCCACGGTAAAAGGACTGACAGAAACCGCTTGCACTCCATCGTGCGCTCCTGTTTTGCCAAGATGGTGCCGGCACACCAACTACGGCATTCGATTACGAGCTGCCATGTCGAAGAGTTAATGCTTTCTCATAAACAAGCGAGGACTGCGAGAGAAGGCTTTGGCATGGCAGCACATTGAGCGCCCTGGTGAGCCCTAAAGTCGACGCGGCTTCGGACTATGCTGATTCGATGTCAGCACGCTCTCACGGCGGCGGTGCTTTGCTTGTTTGACGCACGCGTATTTTAGAGTTCACTGCGGAGACTCTTGTACCGCGACCGAACAGCGGAACACGGAAAATCTATATGCGACACAAATATATAGACTGGACAAGCCTAGTCGCGGAAGCACTGGTCGTTCATGTGTAACTCAGCATGTGTAACTCAGCATGTGTTAGTCGTTACGCGTAACTCGTATGGAGGATTAATGTGAGGAAAAGTCGCGTAACAAGGAATGTCGCTGGAGCCAACGTCTATAATTGAATTGAACTGAACACAACTTCATTCGGTCCTGCGGAACGGGACGGGGAGCCTCCTTTTCGAAACATTGGCTCCAGCGACATTTTTCTGTTGTTTGATAACTTCTCAACATCATGTATAAGTCATATCTGTTTGAGCCGTCTTGTCTAAGCCCATCATGTGCTAAATCATATCTGTGCGTGTCTACCGGCGTAGTGGCATCGGCCCTGACGGTACCGACCTTCAATAAAAAAAGCAAACCCGATGGTTTACAAACACATGTACCAGGCCATGCGAGACTTTTAAAGCGTGTGCTGTCACTGAATGCCTAATATGTCATAAGCGCGGAGTAATGGCCAGTCAAACTATTGCGTCGACTCACGCAGGAATGAAGAAAGCACCGTACACTATAGGAGTACTCGTAAATACCTTTTATAAGATTGCAAGCTGGGCCAACTTGGTAATTATATAGCTAGAACCGCTTCCTTGCTGCCTAAAAAATGTTGCTGTTGAAGATATAACTTACCTTTCGACTATTTTTCAAATAGTACGAGGAGCATCGGCGTCTCCCTAATTCACACCAGCTGCATGAGAAATCGCATAGTTTCCGTATCACTAGCACATATAAACTGTTGAACAACCTTGACAGTTTATCGATTCTTTGAAAAGAACTCTTGAAGGACATTGGCGGGGCCATCGCGGTAACGCAGTGGTTATGGTGCTCGGCTCTTGATCCGAAAGACACCTGTTCGATCCAAGCCGCGGCGATCGCGTTTCGATGGAGGCGAAATGCTGGAGACTCATGTCCCATGTACTGTGCGATGACAGTGCATGTTAAAGAGCCCCCGCGTAGCCGAAATTATCCGGAGCCCTCCACTGCGGCGTCTCTCAGCCTGAGTTGACTTCGTTAAGCCTTCAAATCAACAAGCCCTGACGCGATCTTGGCTTCGGCATTTATTTTGCACGCAAAGCTAGCATTATTATTGCCCGGATTACCCCATTCATTCTTCGTGTGCATTTAGATATAAATAAAGGCCTTCCAAATAAATTGTCAGCTCTGTAGTGGCACTTGAACGCCATAAAGAAACGAACATCAAATCGATATCAACCAGACCAATCGTCCTTTTTTTTTTCTTTTTTGTCTTTCAGCAATTCGCTCGCGGTTGAAGATATACACTGACCCTACAGTGGCTTTACTGGCATTACTGGCATTACAAGGCATTACTGACCCTACAGTGGCTTCCCACACGCTTCCTTGTTCTTGCCTAAAAGGGCTTTTATTACATACTGTAAACACCGACTCAGCGAGTTTATGGCGTCATCATTTAATTCACTGCGCGAAATAATACCGCAGCGTTTGCTTCGCGGCCGGACTATATAGAGGAGGGAATAGTATATGGATCGGAGCCGACAAGGCAGTAGATCTCGAACACTGGTCATTCAAACGAACACGATGTTAACGTGGGGTTTCGTCTAACCATGAAAAAAGCCGACAAAAATAATTTAAAGAAATGCAGCGTTCAACACAACAGTGCAAAAAGCAGACAAGAAAACTAAAAAAAAAGAAAAGCACATCTTTCACAAAGGCCGCTTTGCCGACTGTTGTCAATCAATCTACCGAGTCAGGTTTTTGGTCGTTCTAATAAGTCGCGTTCGGCAGGTTTCGCGGCACGGTTACTCTATAAAGAAAGACCTTCAGACTCTCGAACGACCACGCAGAGACAACTAAAGGCTCTTAACAAAAGCGATCCGTATGGTGGCTGGCCGGGAGGGCGGGGGGGGGGGGGGGGGGGAGGACCAGGTATATCTGTACGGATAACAGCGAAACATCTGAAAAAGAGAAGTGCAGGTTGGAGGATGGGGAGGTACAGTGGAGCCGAAATCGGGCTTACTGCGAAGAGCGGGCCGAAATGAAGACGGAACCATAGCGCATCTTCCCGAAAGACATCGCGGCAGCCAGAGGCGGAGCCACGCAGCAACGAGGGTGGCAGACAGGCGACTCAGACGAGAAATCAAAAACAGAAGAATAAAAAAAAAACAGAAGAAGAAGCGAAGAAATAAATGTCCGAGGAATGGATGTAGGGATATTTCCGAGACACGTTTGAGATTCCACGACGAGAAAAAGACCGCGTATAAAATGGCGAAAGCAAGCGGCCAAGAAGAGAAGAAAGAAGACAGAAAGGGCGCAGAAAGAGGCACGAAAAACGACGAGGAGCTCATGGCCATTCGGAAAACGGGTGCGAGCTGGATCTTCAGCGCGCGGCGTATCCGCTATCTGGCGCGTTGCGCAGTGTTGTACAATGAGGGAGGGGGTATGGGTGAGAGGGTTACGGCGGTGGTGAAGTAAGAGCGTATGTACTCGAGAGATGTGTATGTGTGTGTGTGTGTGTCCCTTACATCAAGCGAGAGAACAAGTACAAGCATCGCAAACTCCATCCGGCGTATATACGACTCCGTATAAGGAACTAGACAAGCAGTCTCCTCGGCAGCTGCCGAGACGCCCGAGCAGGAGAGGAAGTTGATGGGGAGGAAAAAAAAACAAAGGAATAGAGAACGTGAGAATAAGAAGACTGTGAGGAAGAGAGCGCCGCGCACCGGCTTGGCGTGCTCCGGGATCATTTAAGGGAAGAAGCACTGCGGAGAAGCGGAATCCACCACGGAAGCGCGCCGGCAAATGCAGGCCGCCCCCCGCGTCGCCTGACGGCGTCGTTTTAAAACCCCCGTCCGAGGCGAAGAACACCTTGCGCTGCATTACGGTTCAGCACCGCCGCCGACACCGTCGCAGGCCTGATCTTGAAACGTGGCGGCGGCGGCGGCGGCACCGCGAATTACCGCCGCACAAGATGGACGCTCTGCATGCGGCGAGTCCATGCACCGCACTGCACGTGAAAGTATAGAGTCGCACGCTGAAGAACAACGAAGGCGGCAGCTGCGTACACTGCACGATCGGCCACTTTTTCTGCTTGCCGTTCGTTATGCCGAGAGCTCTTCCTTTCTTTCCGACATATTTCAGGTTGGCGGCACGGAGGCGTGGTGTACACTTCGTGAGACATCTTTCTTGTACCCTCCTTTATAAAGAGTTCCCTCGAATGTACCGTTTATCGACGCCATTTTCTACCCCGCTTCTATTCGTGAAGGTGCATCTTTGAGCTTATGCGAATACCGTTAAAGCGACTGAAAATTCATTCGAGGAAGACAGCTTAACGTCGATCAAGGTTTCTATCGACCTGAAATTGAACTATAGTGTGGCAAGGACGATAGGCTAAAGGAATCTATCAGCTCGCGTATGCTGGTATTGCAAACTTGTCTATGGACGTGTATTCCCAGATCGCGCAGAAGCAGAAAACAAGAATGGCATGACATTTATTCGACACGCTCGTATAAGCAACGTACTCCTAATAACGCCGGTATTTTTTATGATGATAGCGATCGAAAACGGCTCAGGTTAGAGGAGATATCGTCGAGCCTTCTAAGCGCACAAACTGCAGTGGAGAATAATAAATCTTCCGAAGATAATAACAACTGCGAAGAGAAAGAAGCGGCGACAGATTAAATGTCGCGGCACTTCAAGCGATCGCTTCCCGCTCTTGCTGTGTTTCGTGCGCGCGGCCATGACGTATAGCTCAGGGGTATTAAAAATCGTCGACGTACACAGCGTGTAGGAACCGTCGCGACAATTAAGAACGGCGCGCAAATTTAATAACGAGACGTTGACGCGGCGCGCGCCATCAAAAGCACGCGCGGCATGTCGACATCTTGAAAGTGAGCCTACAGAGCATAAAAAAAAAAAGAAAAGGAACGCGGAAACGATGGCAATAGCCGAACAAGGCGATGAGAGCCGCAGCGAGGCGCGAGGAGGAGGTGCTTCTGAAGTGTGACGATTTTTGTTCACATCTTTCCCGGGCCTCTCAAGATCTTGCCGTTGATCCGTTGCAGAACGCGCGCGCGTAGCCAGCGAGCGCGTGGCGGTGTTGAGTGACGCGTTTCGCATTCTTCGTTCTCACGTAAGAAGTTCGGACCGTCGAGAACAGATCCGTATCCATGTCGTCGCGTATCGAGCCGCTGGGCTCTCGCGTGAAGCTCTCACTAATAATTTGCGTCAAGACCTCTCCTCCCCCCGCGGTGCCCGCTCTCTCTCCCAGCAGGCAGCGACAGGAAGGACGAGCGGGAGTCGACAGCTTTCACAACAACGCGGCGACGTCAGATTGCGGAGACGTTCGCTTAACAGCAACAACAAAAAAAGAAGACGCCTCGGTGAGCGCGCTTTCCTGCTGCACACGGCAGGTGATGACACGCGCGTTCACGGAAACGCGATGTGAAAAGAGGAAATAGAAAGAAAAGGAAAGAAAATGGAGCGAGTTTTGCAGAAAGCGTCGAGAACGAGAGTGGAGAGATCGGCTGACGAGGAAGAGGGTTACGACACGAAAGCTTCGCTTAGAAAAGATGGTCGGGAACGGATGAAAGAGGCCTCCTTCTGTTACGCGGCCAAGACGTCATCGTCGTGATTCAGCCTTTTATGACGCAAATGTCCTCGCATGAAAACACGTTCAAGCTGAGATGCAGAATGCTGAAAGGAAAGCTTGATGGAGGAGGAGCGAGCAGTGTTGGTTTGTACCCCACATACTTTTCTTTCTTTTGTTCAAGGAAACAGTAAACAAAGGAATGTATGTATACGTAGGTGTTTTCAGGCTTTGACGAGCTTAGTTCGATTTGGAGTTCAAGAAAAAGCGTTGCAAT